>NC_134826.1:13550499-13614122 GCF_004210375.1 Tachypleus tridentatus | reverse complement strand
ACGAGTTTAAAAAAATGTAACTATAAAACAAATGTACAAGAACTGGTGACCCAAAGACCGAACAAAATGAAGACAAACTTTGGATAACTTGGAAAAAAAATGACACATATTTCGTGAAAGTATTCATTTATTGAACTTCGCACAAATCCATACGTTGGCTCTTTGCGCTTGTCATTTGGTGAGGGGATTCGAACCCACTAGCCACTGGTTGGAATTAATTAAGCGATATATATCAGACCGATTTTCCGAAATAATCAACTCACGAGTGTAGTATTCCTATCTTCTAAAATGATTAATTTAGGTACATTTTTAAACCGTACGTATGATTAGCACGCGCAATTTGTAATGGTGTTATAAGCAAAGTTTTAAGGCGTTGCGCGTAAAAATAAAGAACTGACGTTTCATTTACTTCAATAAGTGATATATTTTTTTTTTATTTCGTAATTTAAAGAATTCAATTAGACATAACTGCCTTCACGGCTTGGTTTAGGTACTATTATATAAATATTTCTAGAGCAAAGCTGCATTAGACTATCTGAAAATCGAACCCTGGATATATGCGTTATAAGTTCCCATACTTACTACTATTTCCCTAGGGGGAAGACATTTTGAGACAAGAACTGGAGGTTTATATTTAGCAGGGTTTGGCTGGCGTAACCTGAAGACTGAGTGTTGTTGTTTAGCCACTAAGGAACCCTGATACCAATAGTAACCTGAAGACTAAGTGTTGTTGTTTAGCCACTAAAAAACCCTGATACCAGTAGTAACCTGAAGACTAAGTGTTGTTGTTTAGCCACTAAGGAACCCTGATACCAGTAGTAACCTGAAGCCTAAGTGTTGTTGTTTAGCCACTAAGGAACCCTGATACCAATGGTAACCTGAAGACTGAGTGTTGTTGTTTAGCCACCGAGGAATCCTGATACCAATAGTAACCTGAAGACCAAGTGTTGTTGTTTAGCCACTTGGGAACCCTGATACCAGTAGTAACCTGAAGACTAAGTGTTGTTGTTTAGCCACTGAGGAACCCTGATACCAATAGTAACCTGAAGACTAAGTGTTGTTGTTTAGCCACTGAGGAACCCTGATACCAGTAGTAACCTGAACACTGAGTGTTGTTGTTTAGCCACTGAGGAACCCTGATACCAGTAGTAACCTGAAGACTGAGTGTTGTTGTTTAGCCACTAAGGAACCCTGATACCAGTAGTAACCTGAAGACTAAGTGTTGTTGTTTAGCCACTAAGGAACCGTGATACCAATAGTAACCTGAAGACTAAGTGTTGTTGTTTAGCCACTTGGGAACCCTGATACCAGTAGTAATCTGAAGACTGAGTGTTGTTGTTTAGCCACTGAGGAACCCTGATACCAATAGTAACCTGAAGACTAAGTGTTGTTGTTTAGCCACTTGGGAACCCTGATACCAGTAGTGACCTGAAGACTGAGTGTTGTTGTTTAGCCACTGAGGAACCTTGATACCAATAGTAACCTGAAGACTGAGTGTTGTTGTTTAGCCACTAAGGAACCCTGATACCAATAGTAACCTGAAGACTGAGTGTTGTTGTTTAGCCACTAAGGAACCCTGATACCAGTAGTAACCTGAAGACTAAGTGTTGTTTTTTAGCCACTAAGGAACCCTGATACCAATGGTAACCTGAAGACTGAGTGTTGTTGTTTAGCCACCGAGGAATCCTGATACCAATAGTAACCTGAAGACTAAGTGTTGTTGTTTAGCCACTTGGGAACCCTGATACCAGTAGTAACCTGAAGACTAAGTGTTGTTGTTTAGCCACTGAGGAACCCTGATACCAATAGTAACCTGAAGACTAAGTGTTGTTGTTTAGCCACTGAGGAACCCTGATACCAGTAGTAACCTGAACACTGAGTGTTGTTGTTTAGCCACTGAGGAACCCTGATACCAGTAGTAACCTGAACACTGAGTGTTGTTGTTTAGCCACTGAGGAACCGTGATACCAATAGTAACCTGAAGACTAAGTGTTGTTGTTTAGCCACTTGGGAACCCTGATACCAGTAGTAATCTGAAGACTGAGTGTTGTTGTTTAGCCACTGAGGAACCCTGATACCAATAGTAACCTGAAGACTAAGTGTTGTTGTTTAGCCACTTGGGAACCCTGATACCAGTAGTGACCTGAAGACTGAGTGTTGTTGTTTAGCCACTGAGGAACCTTGATACCAATAGTAACCTGAAGACTGAGTGTTGTTGTTTAGCCACTAAGGAACCCTGATACCAATAGTAACCTGAAGACTGAGTGTTGTTGTTTAGCCACTAAGGAACCCTGATACCAGTAGTAACCTGAAGACTAAGTGTTGTTTTTTAGCCACTAAGGAACCCTGATACCAATAGTAACCTGAAGACTGAGTGTTGTTGTTTAGCCACTAAGGAACCCTGATACCAATAGTAACCTGAAGACTAAGTGTTGTTGTTTAGCCACTAAGGAACCCTGATACCAGTAGTAACCTGAAGACTGAGTGTTGTTGTTTAGCCACTGAGGAACCCTGATACCAATAGTAACCTGAAGACTGAGTGTTGTTGTTTAGCCACTAAGGAACCCTGATACCAGTAGTAACCTGAAGACTGAGTGTTGTTGTTTAGCCACTAAGGAACCCTGATACCAATAGTAACCTGAAGACTAAGTGTTGTTTTTTAGCCACTAAGGAACCCTGATACCAATAGTAACCTGGAGACTGAGTGTTGTTGTTTAGCCACTAAGGAACCCTGATACCAGTATTAACCTGAAGAGTAAGTGTTGTTGTTTAGCCACTAAGGAACCCTGATACCAGTAGTAACCTGAAGACTGAGTGTTGTTGTTTACCCAGTAATGACACTTGATACCAAGAAGAACTTGAAGGATGAGTGTTGTTTCTTAGCCACTAAAGAAATTTGATACAAAGAAAAACCTGATGACTGAGTGTTGTTGTTTACCCATTACCCAACTACGCACTCATTCACTAAAAAAGTGTAAAAATGCAGAATCATGTAAAAACATTCATCTTCCACTGAGCACGAGCACTGATAAATTTATTCCAAAAAATCTTTGAAGTTATTCATGCGTTATACAATATGTTCCAAACATTTGTCGCTGGTGAGGATCTCAGTAAAGAATAATTAACCCTAGACAATTTTTTTGTGAGATAAATTTAATTAAACCTAGATAATTTTTTGTGAGATAAATTTAATTAACCCTAGATAATTTTTTGTGAGATAAATTTACGATGTGACAAAAAACATTTTTAACATGAGAACTTTGACCTCATTCAACATTTTAGAAGATCAAAGATGTATGGTTTATTTTATTATTGTTAAATATTTATATAAATGAAACGTTTATACCTAAATACCTTGTGTTAATAGGCGTCGGTGAAACTGTTTTTGTATGGTTTTGTTGTGGGTCCGTATCATTTATTTAATAAACTAGCTTGGCCCGACATGGCCAGGTGGTTAAAGCACTAGACTCGTAATCCGAGGGTTGCGGGTTCGAATTTCCATCACACGAAACATGCTCGCCCTTTCAGCCATGGAGACGTTATAATGTGTCGGTCAATCCTACTATTCGTTGGTGAAAGAGTAGCCCAAGAGGTGGTGATGGGCGGTGATGACTAGCTGCTTTTTCTCTAGTCTTACACTGCTAAATTAGGGACAGCTAGCGCAAATAGCCCTCGTATCGCTTTACGCGAAATTCAAAACGAACAAACAAAAGAAACTACGAAACAAACGAACGAGCGTGATTACAGCTTGGCTACTTGGGTTGAAGATAAAGCGCCCGACAGAGGGAGAGCTCTTGTAATACCCACTTTATATGATGAGCGAAATGAAACCTTACTGAGGCGTCCCATAAGTCATCTAATTACATACTTTAGCCAATAGTCTACAAGCAATCCTAAGCCACGCCAGTTGTACAGGTAGGTTTCTGTTTTACCTGATCGAATAGGTTGCTATCCAAGAAACACTTTACGTGAGAACATAAATTACTGTAGCCTTTAACCTGCGTTGGCTCGAGACGTGGGAACATAGATTAGTGTAGCCTTTAACCTAGTAAAAATATTATCACACGTTTACGATTCTGAGAAATTCGGTAAATGTTAATGTCATAAGTAAACATGAAAACTGCATGAAAATTCAGAACCAACATACTTGAATAAAGATGTGTTTAATACTAGTCACTGAACGGCGAGATTCGTGCCTCTTTCATTTATCAACCTTGTAATCCGTGATGTGATATAAACAATAAGTCTTCGTTCGTTTTTACCTCTTAAAAAGCCACTAGCAAGATAAATGCTTTTGTCAAAACCCACCTCCTTACCCGTCTCTAAGCAAATGCAATAAACTCTCCAACACAGAGTTTTATTGTACGAGACAGCAGTAAATCTAGATTTGTATTTCATTCTATCCAACAGGGCGCCTCAGGTAATCGCAACGTCTATGTGGACCAGAGTCGCTTTCCTAAGTAAGACAGTATTAAATCGAGGTTTCACTCAGCTTTTTTTAACCTATTTCCATGTTCTTCTTCCTTCCTTTACTCAAGGCTTCTGAAATACAATATTTTTTAATGTTTGACTCGTTTTTCTTTCCATACTATCGGCACAACGTTATTACTGAGAACTACACGCGAGTGCTGCTACGCCGTGAGCCATATCGTACTGTTAGCAGCTAGTTGATATTCACAGAATCAACGATGAACACCAAGCGTAATGCATCAGATAATATCAGTGTGGCAGCTGAAGGTGTTGGCCCTGAAATTAAGGATGAACTAAGGTGGCCAGGTGGTTAAGGCACTCGACGGTTACGGGTTCGAATTCCTGTCGCACCAAACATGCTAGCCCTTTCAGTCGTGATCACATTATAATGTGACGGTCAATCCCACTATTCGTTGGTAAAAGAGTAGCCTAAGAGTTGGCGGTGGGTGGTGATGATTAGTTTCCTTCCCTCTAATCTTACACTGCTAAATCAGGGATGACTAGCGCAGATATCCCTTGTGTAGCTTTGCGCAAATTTCAAAAACCAACACCAAGTAAGTGAGAATCTTCCATTGCATGTCACACTCCAACACTAACGTTGAAGTTCCGACTGTAAACTCGACAGAACAAAACATGTTAATCGTTAAATTGTTAGAAACACCCACATATTTGAGGAAAACAAATTTAACGTTCCTTTTTTTAAGGGGGCAGCTGTTTTATAGATTTTTAATATATAAACCCTTTTTTGTAATTTATTCTCGATATAACTTTATAGTGAGCACAGATAGCCATTGTGTAATTTGTGCTCAATTCAAACAACCAAACAGCCAAAATAACTTTATCGTAATACGTGTCTAATAAATGTATATTTTAACGAATACATAAAGCTTGTAGTAACCTAAACTTTTTATATCTTATGTTGTTTCTAAAATTGTTTTTTCCTAAATAAATTTCATTTTTTATTCTGTGGTACTTTAGTCTATATTCATCTGGTGAACCTTTGATTGTTACACAGTTTCCAAAAAGTTTAATATATTTGTTTTCCTTCGCCCACATTTATCTACGAACTTTTGACTATTTACACAGTTTTCTAGAACGTTTACTATGTGAACGTATTTCTTTTGTATCTCTGTGTATGTGTAACTTCTTCAAACTTTTCAGTTTGTTTACGTAAGGTTACAAACCTGATAAGTCTTGTAATATGAAAAAAACGTATTTTTTTAGTCACAAATAGTTGACAGATCTCTCCGATAGGGGTTCGTTGTATAGTATTTGTTTGTTTGTTTTTGAAGTTAACATCTGTTAACTTTATACATCAGAGTGTATAAAGTAATCGCATTTTCCTTCAGTAAAACCATTTCATTAGTTATTTATCTCGTACGACCGACAAGCGAAGAAACACACACACATAAAACAATATTAATCTACATTCTCAAAGCGAGAATGTAATTATTAGTTCTACAAATGGCTTACATTTATACTGACTCTGGATTTATGTAAATTAATTTTTAGATGAAAATTTATTGGAATTTCTAAAATAAATTCAATTAGAACAAACCCACTTGAGGCAACAAAAATGCTGCTCTAGCTTGTTGTTAGATAATTCAATAAATTCTTTTTTTTAACAAAATATTTTATCTTTGAAATATCGTGTTAATTTACACCAATATGGAAATATATTCATCATTTATATGAACCTTTTACTCTATTCTGTTCATTTGTTTGTTTGAATGATATAAACTATTACTGAGAGCATAATTAGCCTGTTTACAAGTGTGTATAACACCAGTCCTAACAACAACTGAAGTATCAGCTATTTATGGGTGTATATAACACCAGTCCTAACAACAACTGAAGTATCAGCTGTTTATGGGTGTATATAACACCAGTCCTAACACCAACTGAAGTATCAGCTGTTTATGGGTGTATATAAACACCAAATGAGATATTATCTGTTTATTGTATAAATAACACAAGTCCTAAGACGAAATGAGCTAGCATCTGCTTCTTGGTGTATATAACACCAGTCCTAACACCGAATAAAGTATCATCTGTTTATGGGTGTATATTACACTAGTCCTAACACCAAGTGACGTATCATCTATTTATGGGTGTATGTAACACTAGTTCTAACACCAACTGAAGTATTATCTGCTTATGAGTGTATATAACAACAGTCATAACACCAAGTGAAGTAACACAAAACCTACAATAAAAATTGTCGATAGTTTTGAAAAACGTAAAAAGTAACCATTCTTTATTATTTACGATCAAATAGAAATACCCTTATTAATTCGAAACCTTCTGTTTCGGATAAAAAGTATTATAGAAAAATAGTTTCTGGGCGTTTCTGAAAGTATTAGGGCAGAAAAGTTAAAACTTCTTAGATGTACCTGACAGTAGCCAAAGAGAAAGCCCTAGTGGCACAGCGGTATGTCTGCGGACTCACATAGCTAAAACCGGGTTTCGATACCCGTGGTGGCAAAGCACAGATAGCCCATTGTGTAACTTTGTGCTCAATTCTAAAAATCAATCAATCAATCAACCGAAGAGAAATTAGAATAATTAACAGTCTCGCTGTAAAACATTTTGCGATGTTTAAGACATCTTGAAGGCGTCATTATAGTGGTGATAAATGATGTTATATCACAAGCGGCAGATAAACCTCAACAGGTGTTTAATTTATTAACAGGCTTAAGAATACAAAAGTAGGGCACGGTGTACCAGAATTGTAACTAAGTAACAACGGCTATCTAGTGGTAGTAACTTATGCCTTATCACTCTGAATGAAACTGTGTTTCCAGTTTACCAGCAGAAGTGACCAGTATATGCGGTTTGTCTAAAAGTTCAATTAATATATTTGCTCGTTATGGCTGCCTAGTGGATTCCACACAACAGAAAAAAAACAAAAGAAAAACATCCATACAAAGAAACAGCGAACTGCTAATATATCGTATAAAAGTAATAGATTCACGATAATAAACCTTCAGATGTATGTTTATATAGTTATCGTTAAGAGTCGGTTTATTTCAAGGGTTTGAAAGACTGTTTTTTCTTACAAATGGTTAGTACTATAAAATACAATGCTGTAAGATCTATTAGTGTAATAAAGTGTTAAAAGTGTCTTGTAGAAAAGTGAAAGTTAAAATTAACAATGATAACTTTAAAATGTTTTATCTTTACTACAATACGAATGCAATTAAAGTTAGAACTAACAATGATAGCTTAAAAATGGTTTATCTTTACTACAGTATGATTGTAAGTAAAGTTGAAAATAACACTAACAACTTAACAACGTTTTATCTTTACCAGAGTGTAATTAAAGTAGGAACTAGCAATGATAACTTAAAATTATTTTATCTTTACTAGAGTGTAATCAGAGTTACAACTAGCAATGATAACATAAAAAATGCTTTATCTTTAAGAGGGTACGAGTGTAATTGAAGTTGGAACTAACAATGATAGCTTAAAAATATTTTATCTTTACCACAGTACAAGTGTAGTTAAATTTGAAACTAACTATAACAATTTAAAAATGTTTTACATTTACTAGAGTGTAATTAAAGTTAGAACTAACAATGATAACCTAAAATGTTTTATCTTTACTACAGTACGAGTGTAATTAAAGTTAGAACTAACAATGATAACCTAAAATGTTTTATCTTTACTACAGTATGAGTGTAATTAAAGTTAGAACTAACAATGATAACTTAAAAAATATTATGGTAAAAAATAGATGCGTTGAGGTTTATAAATTTATTGACAAAACTGTTATATTTATTCTAGTCATCTGATAGCTGTAGCAAAGCTCCCCGCTAGTACAGCTGTAAGTCCACGGATTTACAACGCTAAAATCAGGAGTTCGATTCCCCTCGGTGGGCTCAGCAGATAGCCTGATGTGGCTTTGGTATAAGAAAACACCCACACCCAAAAGCTATAAGAAAGCATTCATTATCGGAAAACGATGTTCTTAAAGTTAGTTTTGGAATTGTTTATGGTGTAGTCCACAATCAAACAAGTACAATATTAAAATTTCAAGCTAGTTGGATTTTATAAAGTCTAATTAGAGGTTGAATACTTAGTTATTCATAGTGGTATGAAATAAATATTTGAACTGTAAGTTATAGGTAAATACTGGAATATTAAAGAGCGATTACTAAACAATTCAAAAGTTTAATGGCCGGGCATGGCCAGGTGGTTAAGGCGCTAGATTCGTAATCTGAGGATCGCTGGTTCGAATTCCCGTCACACTAAATATGTTCGTCCTTTCAGCCGTGGGGGTGCCATAATATGCAATGAATCCCACTATTCGTTGGTAAATGAGTAGCCCAAGGGTTGGCGGCGTTTGATGATGACTAATCGCCTTCCTTCTTGTCTTATACTGTTAATAAAGGGATGGCTAGCGGAGACAGCCCTGGTGTAGCTTTGCGCGGAATTAAAAAACAATCAAACAAAAGCTTAATGTACAGAATTATATTTCTAGTGTTCTAAACAAATTTAACGATTTACTTCATATGTAAAAGTCATACCTTATGTGCTGTATTACCCGAAGAACATTATATAACAACAAGAAATGATAACAAGCATCATATAAAAACGCACGTGTCAACATCGGTGAAAGTATAAATATACTAAAATAAAATAAAACTATTTCGTGAAGATGGCTAGCTTGATTTTAATATATTTGTACTTTTAATAACGTTTTTGTCGTATTATTTTTGCATGAGTTTCCATTTACATTACATCGAATTTGATGCATTACTTGAAAACAGTTATGAACGATAAGAACTGACACTTATTGTCTGAAAACAAAGTTTAATCAAATTAGATATGTTGCCTGAAGCCTGCCAACGTAATATGGCGAACCAAGACAATTAATACATTGCTACCACCTAACGGTGATACGTTGGACTATGAAAACATTTTTTTTTTTGCGTTTCTTTTAGCCTTAAAATGTAACAAAAATATTCAACTAAAATAAATGTGCCAACGTTTCGAGCGGAAATAAATGGATTTTTTTCCAGCTTTAACTTTGGTTGAATAGAGACAGTTAATCTACTGAGATATGATGGTTTTAGCTGGATAATTTTTAACGTAAGCTTATGTTTATATTGATTGGGAGGTTTGTACACGTATCGTTTCCTTCCAAACTAATAAAATGTTTTAATAGAAAAGAAAGAATACTTTGTATTACAGCGACCATTCTTGTAGATATAGATAATAAATAGAATATTTAATGTTATTCGCTCTTTGTATATACCATTGAAGTAGCGTTTCTCGCTTCCTCTCCAATGGCACAAAAAGGTCTGTAGGCTTATAACGCTTTAAACCTGGGTTTGATACTTGTGGTGGGCACAGCATAGATAGCCCATTGTGTAGTTTTGTGCTTACTTACAAAGAAATAAGAGTAGCATTTGGCCTCAGGTGCGGGCCATGGTAGCACGTGTGACATTTTTAACCCTTGTGTGGTACATTTATAAGTTTACGGACTTACAACACAGACATTCGGTATTCGATTCCCCTCAGTGGACCAAACGCAGATAGCTCATTATCTAACTTTGTGCTGAAAAGTTTCTCATATACATTTTATTCGTGACAAATTCCCAAACACTTGATAGTGCAATGCCACTGTAGCAGACTTATGGCGGGGGTTATGTCACAGCTATTTATCAAGCGAGATTAAAAAACGACATATAACCAAGAGAGATAACCTTTAGAAGATGACAATCACAAACTTCAATGTTATAGTACGGTAGGGAGTTTTGGACAGTAATGGATTCCTAAAATGGATTCAAAGTTAAACCTTATCCACAAACTGAAGTCTACAGAACCTTCCTGTCCACAAAAACCTTTGTTATGGACCTGACTATATATCCTGATAATCAGTGATGTCGAGAAAACCCACTTGTAGAGAAAAATATATATGTAAAAACGGCTCGTTTGGGTTGAGAAAATTTTTACGTGAGGACCGAACAACGTTTCGACCTTCTTCTGTGAACCTGACAATGACCGAAGAAGGTCGAAACGTTGTTCGCTCCTCTACGTAAAAATTTCTCAACCTAAACGAGCCGTTTTTACATATATATCTCCTGATACTTCAACATGTTATGAAACAAAGATTAGAAGTTGACAGAGGCTCAGAGACCAAACGTTTAACAGTTTTCAGCCATACATTAAAATCAACGTTTGTTTCTATGAGAAAAATGGCCAAAGAAACCGGGATCATAAAAACCGGATTTGACCCCACATCTGTCACTTTCGATTGTGCAGCTTCAATTTGACCTTTACAGCTTTGGATTGCTTAAGTTTAAGTCTTGGTAGCATAAATCCTCATACAGTAAAAGGTCTGTGTAAAGAAAGAACAAGATGTGTGGTTTAAGTTTGACGTTTCATGCTACGCGACTGAGAGAGAAGTTTCTAGGGACAGCAGTAAGTCTACGGACTTATAACTCTAAAATCTAGGGTTTGATTCCCCTCAGTGAACACAGCAGATAGCTCGATGTGGCTTTGCTCTGAAACAAAACAAAAATCGTGTTTTAATCTGAACCATTTTGATTCTACGTTGAGAGAAGGATGTCCAAACCTCACATTATAAGTTACACATACAGTGACCGTTTACTCGGCCATAAAAGTTACCGCTTTATTCTTACGTCATTGTTGTTATTAAGGAGCTATAGTTCGTGATGATTGTAGCAAAGCTCACTTATTCTGAGCTGCACCGAATGTCTAACTATTTATATCCTTGAAAATAACATCACTGGTTAATAAAGTTGTTGCTAAGTGCAAAGCTACGCAACAAGTTAACTGCATTCTGTCCACGAAGGGTTATTCAATCAAATTACAGGTTTTAGCGTTGTACTTCTTGGGGGGGAGTAAAAACTGTTCTATCGAATAAATCATTGATTTTCTGCGAAATATTTTGAAAATTTTTTTAGGTAATGTATCTTAAGTAACGTTTTCGTTTTTTTTTGTGTGTTTTTTTTTCTTACGGAAACAGAAAATAACTCGGCTGTTGCTATTTTCACGCAGCATTGATCGTAAGTCAACAGATTTTCTCGAAGTAAACGCTGTCTTAAGCATCCGGCGGAACATTAATTATGTCGCCTAGAAGGAAGTCAGTGCATTTTTTATATCCCACGTGATTCTCTTGCGAAAGTCAATTATAAAAGTAACTAAGTCGTTGCTGGTTTCTGTTCAAAACTAGTGATTCTTTCTTTGTCCTTTTTAGAAGGTATGTTTACCCTCACCATTGCCCTTCATAGCTTTGTATTCACAAACACACGCACATAAGTAAATACATCTATAAGGATTAAGTGATTTCTTATACGGTGAATGCAGAACGATTAGAGTTGAGGCTGTATTCCTCCATAGAAAATATGTGTTAGTGTGTGTATGTGTTTTCATATAGCAAAGCCACATCGAGCATCTGCTGAGCCCACTGAGAGGAATCGAACCCCTGATTTTAGCGTTGTAAATCCGTAGACTTACTGCTGCACTAACGGGGGCCCGTCGTAAATATAAACGATAAACGTTCTTTAACAGAGAACAAAGGGTTGTACAATTATTTGATGCCGGTTTTTTTGAACTGTTGCTCTGGATTTATTTTTTGAAAAGAAATGTTTCATTTTTCATTGCCAGCGAAAACAATGTTTGGTATGTATTATATTTATTCTATGTCATTGTTTATTATCATAATTAGTGCTAAACATAAAGGTAATTAAGCTTGAACAAAATCGACAATGTTTATCGTCGTAATCAATGTTATTTTACACTTAGGTATGCATTACTTTAAATTATGCTAACCTAAGTCTAATACTGTTAACGACATTTTCGTCCGTAAACCCAATAATATCTGACGAGATCTGGCCAGCTTAGGAGGCTTAAGCTAATCATAGGTACAGATCTTAAATTTTTATCGTGTAACCAAAGGTCTAACATCTAGTTAATACTATAATGATCAAGGATTAAGGGCGTATTAATGAGTCTATGCGAAACAAGGTTCGATTGTTTTATTACATTAATAGAAAGTAGCTGTGTATTCATTTCTGAACTATTTGTTCTTAGTCAAAATCGTATCACGCCGTTGAACTAATTTTCCTGCTATATTATGATTAATTAATTTAGACTATCAGCCAAATTCCTTATATCTCCATTCTTATTTAATGACAATAACTCCCTTGATTCTATAAGTTACTGAGCCGTATTTCATAATACCTCAATACTCGTTGTTTAAAAGCTGACGTGTCAGTTTAGTTCATGGCTTTCAGGATAAAACAAGTGGATGAACCTTTGTAACTTAACTGTACTTGTATGAACATATAAAAAAAAACATTTGATGAAATAGCAACACCTCTGTTTTTTTCTTATTTTTTTCAAAAACACGTAGTACCAAAGATGGAATATTTCAACTCTCGCTTGTTGGTTTGATCATGGTTCAGAATTTTATAGATATGCCATGAAAGGAACTCTTTTTTTTTCCCCATTGTTCTGATACAAATTAAATAAAATGTTAATTCTGACCCAAACTCGAACCCGGGTCATCACGATTTTAACGACACTGCACTGTGAGGTTTCCACAATGTTTGTATACAAATACACAACAGTATAAGTTAAAGTATTTGTTTCCAAAAATTATATTTTAATTACCATCTTCAGAAAATTGTTTGTTTCTAGTTCGATAGTCTTAAAGTTTCTTATTCTTTTTAACGTCACAATACAGCAGCCCCCTGTGAAAAGTTACATTAGGTCCGCCACCTGGTGTCTATGTAAAAAGATTGTAGAACGTCTTATTTTTTCATCTATGTTTGTTTCGTTTTGAATTTCGCTCAAAGCTACACGAGGGCCATCTGCACTATCCATCTCTAATTTAGCAGTGTAAGACAACAGGGAAGGAAGCCAGTCACCATCACCCACCGCCAACTCTTGGGCTACTCTTTTACCAACGAATAGTGGGATTGACGGTAACATTATAACGTCTTTATGGCTGAAAGGGTGAGCATGTTTGTTGGGACGGGGATTCGAACCCGCGACTCTCGGATTACGAGTTGAGTGCCTTAACCACCTGGCCATGCCGGGCCTTTTCATCTATAACAATTCATGTGTTCTACAGTATCCTATAAAGTGTGAGTGTGATATTATATGTTATAAGTTTCATATTTTGTGAAGTAATGACAGTCCATAATTATTTTTACTTTTCTTTCGTAACTCGAATGTTCAGTTTGTGAACGTTTTAATTACAGAATAGAAAAAATATTTTAAATAATAAAAGCGAAATAGGTTGGTAAGTGAACATACAATAGATATACTGGTAGTTATATTTATTGATAACATATAGATACACACATTTATATATATATATATATACATTGCTGGCCAAAATCTTAAGGCCAATAAACATAAAGATAAAATATGCATTTTGCGTTGTTAGACTCGACCACTTATTTGAGTAGAGCTTTGAAAGATGAAAATAAGAAAAGGGAAAATAAAAATAAAAACTTTTTTGCATTTAATAGGGAAAATGTAAACACTATGAAAGTAGCCTAAATACCAGGTGGCCAAAAGTTTAAGACCATACCAAAAAGAAGTCCTAAACAGGGTAGGAAATGCATAACAAGAGGTCTCAGTAGTGAGTTGCACGGCCGTCATTGCGAATAACTGCAATCATTCGCTTTGGCATGGTCGATATAAGCGTTTGCAGAAGGCTGGCTGGAATGTTATTCCAAGTGGTGAAGATGGCTTCACGAAGATCATGCACTGTTTGGAATTGATGTCCATTTCTTTAGACTTCCCTTGCCATCCACCCCAAATATTTTTAATCGGGTTCAGTTCGGGCGAACACTCTGGATGGTCCAAAAGAATCACGTTATTCGCCATGAAAAAGTCCTTTGTCCTGCGGGCATTGTGGATTGAAGCGTTGTCCTGCTGAAAGATCCAGTCATTTCCACATAAGCGAGGGGCTTCAGTTCAATAAGGATGCTCTCTCCAACATGCCAATGTAGTCAGCTGCTGATTGACGCCCCTGTATAACCTGAAGCTTCATTGTTTCATGGAATGAGAAAGTACCCCAGATCATGATGGAACCTCCTCCACTGTGTCGTGTAGAAAATGTCTCCGGTGAGATGTCCTTATCGTGCCAGTAACGTTGGAAGCTGTATGGACCATCCAGGTAAATTTTTTCTCACCAGAGAACAATACCTTCGTCCACTTTTCTGCGTCCCATGTTTGGTGCTTCTCAGCAAAGTTTAACAGAGCTGTTTCGTGGTGTGGCCTTTGAAGATGTTTACGGTTTTTAAAGCCTTTCTCTCGTATATGCTGTCTTATTGTTCTTGAGCTGCATTCTGCGTCCGTAAGGGCCTTAATCTGGTTTGACGATCGGCTGGTGTCTTGCTGGACAACCCGTCGAATCCTCCTGCTCAACGCCAGCGAAATTTTCTTGGGTCGACCACTTGAAATTCTTATTCCGTATCCCTCAGGGTCTCTTAAGAAATTTGCAACAGCAGTTTTACTTCTCCTAATCTCACCAGCGATGGCACGTTGAGAGAAACCTTGCTTTTGCAGCTCGACAATTTTGCCACGTTCAAACTCTGTCAACTTTTCAGCCTTTGCCATGTTTTTTACCCAATGTAACACAGGAGATGTCAGTGGGAGATGTTGACAACGATAATACTTGAACATAAATGACTAAAGTTAGTTACGTGTTTACTGATTAACGCTTCGTTTCAGTATGGTTTTAAACTTTTCACCAGCTAGTATTTAGGCTAATTTCATGGTATTCACATTTTCCCTACTAAATGCTAAACACGTTTTTTATTTTTATTTTTCCTTTTCTTATTTTCATCTTTCGAAGCTCTACTCAAATAAGTGGTCAAGTCTAACAACGCAAAATTTTTCTTTTTTTCATTGGTCTTAAGATTTTGGCCAGCATTGTATATGTTATTTATATGGTCACCTAAATAGATCGGCACATAAACGTAAATCGCCAAACAACCCTATTGCTGCTACATCCAATGCCCTTAAGACCTTTCGCCCAATACCAGGACTCATTAAGTAGGCTGGAATACAAAAAAATAAGGAAAAATAGAATTAGTTGCCCATGTAGCTAGCTAGAGGGATAAGAAGACATCGAGATAAAGAGCATATTTTTTAAAGTAAAATATTAAACAGATTCTTGAATTTCATTATAAACCAATACAATATTGAAAACGTTCCTGCCAATAAAAGTCCAGATCTTTATAACTTGTAATTACTTTTAATGTCCTTTAATATCAACTTTCAATTCAGCAGAGTTGGTTACGGCGCTCGATTAGCAATCTGTGAATTGGTGGCTCGAATCCCACCAAACATGCTCGGCTTTTCAGCTGTGTGGACGTTATATGATTAATCACATTATTCGTTGGTAAAAGAGTAGCCCAGGAGTTGGCGCTTAGTGATTATGACTAGCTGCCTTCCTTATAGTTTTTTTTTTACTGCTAATGTAGGGATGAGTAGCGCAAATAATCCTCGTGTATCTTTGCAAAAAATTCATAATAAATCAAACCCAGTAGTTCAGCAGCGCCATTAGGGTCGAGTGGCCGATATCTGCAGAAAGTATAATAAAATGAAGTTTATTGCAACAGTGTTTGTTTGTTCGACACATTAATGTTGAAGAAACGATCGCTGTAAGGCGTGACGTCAGTAAACTTAAATTAATGAAACGTCACATCACTGACAGTTTAACTTGCTTTCTACAAATACACTACAAGAAGTTATTTTACAAGTTACGATTGACAAAACGAGTGTCAACATGGCACAAGTCAGTCGTCGCGAGGCACCTGTTAATAGGATGTTGCTGCACGAGAAAAACACGTAGGAATGCACGCACTCGGTTGGCTGGGAGATGGTGGCGTCTACCAACAGTTATAACTGGTTGCCATGGCAACTTGTATCTGTAGAATTCTTCAGATTCGAGCGGATGGCGATTTCTGAAGAAACAAAAAAATCCAACAACGACAACAGACTTAAAATTATTTTAGTTGAGACTCTTACATGTTTAATATTAGTTTAATTTCAGACATTCCAGAATTTTCACATCGATTTCTTGAACATTCAACATCACATGATTGATAGACATTTGTTTTAAAAAGTGATAACTTATATCTTAAGAAGAGAACTTTAGTAACGGCGTCTCTGAAATTCCCTGAAGTCTACTAAATTTGTTTTACGGGGAATAAACACCAATCTTTAGAGTCTTCAGTCATAGTGTTATAATTTTATTCATCTTTAACTTTATAATAAACATAAATTCAATCCCGTTGAATCAACGCTTTCCACAGCGTATTAGTTAGAATCTCTGCCACACCAAACATTCTTTCCCTTTCAGCCGTGGGAGTGTTTTCATGTGACGGTCAATCCCACTTTTCGTTGGTAAATGAGTAGCCCAAGGGTTAGTGGTGGGTGGTGATGACGATCTGCCTCTCCTCTAGTCTTACGCTACTAAATTAGGGACGGTTAGCACAGATAGCCCTTTTGTAGCTTTGCGCAAAATTCAAAACAAATAAACACTGTGTATTACTTGTATTATTTACTCGCAACGGTTTTACAGTTGTTGTAGAAGATCGGCTACGTAGGAAGAAACAACCAATGAGAAATCACTGGAACGTATAAAGACGAAAATACAGTTACTGGATGTACGTACGTAGCAAAGGAAAGACTCTACATTGGACGTATAATTAGATCTGAGGGAAAGTTCGCAGAGATTCTGATGTGTAAAATCGAAGGAAGAAAAGGGAATCACTTGAGTAGATTGCATTAGAAAATGGACTGGAGATGAGAAGGTTCATTTAATAAAGTTGGTGCAGCGAACAATAGAGAACCAAAGTCGTCGATTCTCGTAAATGGAGAAGACGGCATGACAGATTGATCAGAGAATTATATTGAACCACCACGATTTCAAAGTTACTGTAAGTTACGTAATTGGATATCATCAGTTGCTAACTCTTAAAAGAAATGTTTAATATTTGGAGCCAAATATTTGTGTGTGTAACGTGAACAAAGTTAGGACTAACTAACTGTCTATTCTAAAGTGCAAACGATTTCCTGCAATGCTTCATCTCATTGTCGTGATTAAAAAAAAAAAAAAGGTTTATGTTTTATAATATTCTATTTTTCATCCTGCAACAAGCATGAGTTATCTTGAGAAATTTTATTTCTAATATATATTAATTACACGTGTTCGACTACACATTATTTATCGTGCGGGCTATGGCTACCACCTATCGGAGATGTTAAGTTCTAATGTTCATCATCATAATTACAAGAATATTATTCACACGGGCGAAATTAAACATAGTGTTAACAATAGAATTACTGAGATAATTATAATAAAATATTAATTATCATGTTTCATTTGCTAGGTTTGGAATGTTGAGTAATAAATTGAAATGGGGCACACGACCGGGAACACTCAACTCGTAATTTGTAGGTTAAAAGTTCAAGCCTCATCACTGAAGTTGCTCACCCTTCCAGTCGTGGAAACGTTACAAAGTGATTCTTAAAAAGCATATCAAGAGGGGGTGGTTGATTATCTACCTTTCATTGGTCCGTTACTTTGATAAAGAGATGACGAAGTTACAGATTTTAAAACAGTTAGTTTAACAACAATTAGTTTAACAAATATGAAATTATAGATCCTAAAACAATCAGTATATTAAATACAAAGTTATAGATTATAAAACAGTTAGAGTAATAAATATGAAATTATAGATTTTAAAATAATCAATATATTACATTAGAAGCTATAAATTATAAAACAATCGGGATATTAAATACAAAATCATATATTGTAAAACAATCGGAATATTAAATACAAAATCATATATTGTAAAACAATCGGAATATTAAATACAAAATCATATATTGTAAAACAATCGGAATATTAAATACAAAATCATATATTGTAAAACAATCAGTATATTAAATACGATGTTGTAGATTCTAGAACAATCAGTACAGTACATAAAAACTTATGGATTCTAAAACAGTCAATTTGTGATACAAGTTACGAATTATAGAATGTGTAATTCTCACCCAAGTTTGACTCTTTTTCTGTAAGTGTTTGTTGATGTACACGAATAGTTCACTTCCGAAACTACCCAGTTCTAATGGTTAAAAGCAAATAAACATACATACGTATTAAAATAGCTAGACAGTGAAAAACCAAGTTTCAAATATAATATGGAAGTGACGGAGAGGGGGGGAGACAAAATGCTGTTAATATGAATTTATCAGAAATAGAATAATCACACATAGGATGAATATTATGAGAATAAATAAAAGCTTACACAAAGATAAATGATGTCTTTAACTTACTTACCCAGTAAAGAAAATATCAGTTATAGATAGAACGAAATAACCGAGAATTTGATTTCATAGTAGCGAAGCAGTAGCTGTGATTATGACGATAAAACTGAGAACATTTCTATCCACATAATGTTTTGCCAGTATTCCTATCAACTCGTCTGATTTAAATAACATCACTAATGATAGAAATGTGGATTGACTTAATTATTCGACATTATTTTGTGTGTGTGTGTGTGTGTGTTATATTCATAAACATACAAGTGTTTTTTAAAATAATCAAATATCTTAAAACAACAAAATAAACTTAATTTTAGGGTCAGTAACAAAGACTGGAACTTTGCAACATTTTATACCAATGTTGTTTCCATAACTGTTTTTGTTTTTCATAAGAAACATGGTACAGGTAATGTTGTCCTTGAAGTAAATCATGTGTTTTTTTTCTGATCATGTGTTTGTGTTTTCTCATCTTGTGTTGCAAGCTGATCTGAAGAAAGACATTAACTTTCAAATAAAATAAATATAGCCGAAATCTCCCACTAGATGAAGCAAATATTTTAACATCTCTCGAGTGTTTGCTGGCGTATTTATGAACGAATAAATAGTTACCTAGTTCTTACACCAGTGTTAGAGTAAGTACAAATGTCAACAATATTCATCTGCAAGTGCGTCATCATTGATTGCATGAATCTGTGTTTGCTATCCTGAACATAAAGTAGATACTCAAACTCGTTTCTGGAAAGAAACTCAACGAAGTTCAAAGCAGGACGAAGCTGCTAAGACGCTCTCGGATGCTAATATCGGCTTTCACTTTCAGTGTCGACATGAACCCTGACCAGACCTCCTCGAAAATCGATACCGTAATGACTTTTATTACAAGATTAGAAACACACATAGAGCATCATCAGTGATGCCTATAGGAGGCGTTGGACATCAACTTGGTAATCTTATCTCGCAATATAAAACAAGAGTATCGAAGCCACTGTTGTGACGTTAGCGTTTTAATCGTCCTGTTAAACGACGGTCGTGTCAGGATTTCGCGAGATTTTTATGTTCATATGCGCTTTACATTTCGACTCTATACGAGTACAATAAAAGAAACACCCTAATAAAGTAACGCACTTCTTATCTTTCCGATCTTATTGGTACTTGTGTATAATATTGAAATATCAAGTAAATAACACACAACGTTAAAGTAGGTACATTGAAATAAATAACACACTCATGACTGATGATGACGTGGTAAACGTCGAAACGTGTAGAGACCACATTTTAGAAATGATTTTCATTGTGTATTGATTTGAACGTTGTGTGTTATTTATTTATTTGTTGTTGTTGTTTTTCGTCTTTTTAATGGTTCATATTTCCATCATCCTAAGGTCGAAATAAATAAGCGTCATATATCTATATAACAGCCCTTTCAGCCGTAGGGGCGTTATAATGTGACGGTTAATCCTACTATTCGTTGGTAAAAGAGCAGCCCAAGAGTTTAAGGTGGGTGGCGATGACTAGATGCTTTCCCTCTAGTCTTACACTGCTAAATTAGGGATGGCTAGCGCAGATAACCCTCGTGTAACTTCGCGCGAAATTCAAACCAAACCAATCTATATAACGTATGAGTTCAACAATTCTGGTTAAAAGCACTTATAAAAGTTTTATCAAGTTACTTGGTAAAAGACTTGACTGTGTAGGAAGGTATAGCAGGTTTTTAACCATTTGGTTTCAATAAAATCATTTGAACCTTTTTACTTCTGTCTATTCTGTCATTAAAAATAAGTTATTGTTTGTTTCTGAATTTCTTGCATAGCTACACGAGGACCACATGCGCTAGCCGTCTCTAATTTTGCAGTTTAAAACTAGAGGGAAGGTAACTAGTCATCACCACCCACCGCCAACGCTTGGGCTACTCTTTTACCAACGAATAGTGGGACTGATCGTCACTTTTTAATGCCTCACGGCCGAAAGGACGAGCATATTTGGCATGACGGGGATTGGAACCCGCGACCCTCAGATTACGATTCGAGTACCTTGACAATCTGGCCATGCCTCTTCAAAATAAGGTTTACATACTGTGTTTGAATTTTGATAAGATTGTTCTTAAAAATTGTAAACATACACTTTTATTAAGCCTCTTTACTTATCTCTGTCAAATATTCTTTACAGATGAGCAAAGAAATATTAAAATTGTGTTTCTTGATGACGAGAAACCCACTTGAAATAAAAACATATCTTAGAACGGCTGGTAAGGGTATTAACTCTTTTATTGATAAGCAGAGAAGAACGTTTCGGCCTTCCTTGGTCATCTTCTTTGTTTTCTGCTTATCAATAAAAGTGTTAATACCTTCACCAACCGTTCTGATTAATTACTACTATCTTGTAAACCACTCAACTAATCATTCCAGTTCAATAAGGATATTTCGACACGAACATTTTGATAAGTTTAAAAATTGAAGTCAATATGACCTTCAAATAAAAACAAAAATTCCCTTCATTGGTTTATCTATAACGTTTTAACTACGTATTAAAAAAATGACAAAAAAGAGAGAAATTGTCCAAACGCACGTGCTTTATGTAATAGTGGCACGTGTTTCTTATTGTGACAAATTTGGTAACTTTACTTTAAAGGAATAACATACTTCATCTATGTTTTGTTCTCGACGGAAACCCCATAGATGTTCATAACTATTGAGCCCTCTGGTGTTTGTAAAATTAACCACCCTCCTCACGTTGTGACAGGTTTTTATGGATATTTCTGTATTAAAAACTTCAGAGGTTTTAGTAGGATCGTTCCAAAAGATTTCTCATGTAATTAATTGTGGATAATATTGCGGTTTCGTTTGATTGATCACCATTCTCGTAGAAATTGTTGTTCATTAATAGTCATTAAATTTCGTTACGAGCAGTAATATCGTTAACAGCTAATTCCAAGGTACCTATAGAATATTAGATGTAATAAATTAGTAATTGAGTCATCAAATTATATTTGTTTTGCTTTTAGAGTTATTTCTTTGTTTTTCATTGTCTGTTTCTGTGAATTTCGCGCCAAGCTCCACGAAGGTTTTCTAGGGGCATTATTGTGACAGTCAATTCCAGTATTGGTTGGTAAAAGAGTTGGCGGTGGGTGGTGATGACTAGCTGCTTTTCCTCTAGTCTTACACTGCTAAATTAGGAACGGCTAACAAAGATAGCCTTCGTGTAGTTGCGCAAAATTAAGAAAAACAAATAAATAAACAGATTAAACGTCACAGTGAGAGAATAAAACTCTTCAAACTCGCGGCATCGAACGATGGCGGGAGGAGGAGCTAATTACTCAAAAATCTCCCATTTCTTCAGCATACACTCTCTTGTAAGAAAATATAGCTTCCTTTCATTCCACACCGTTATACCTCGAGACCAGTGACGTCATACTGACGTCTGGCCGTCAAAGGTCACGGGTTTATAATGAAAGTTTTCGGTGGTGCAAAATGATACGGATAGGACTGTCCACTTGATGCGTTTAATGAAACTTACTTAAAAAAATAAAAAAGCCGCGTAACAAACGAAATGTTAATATAGTAATAAGTGAGGACTTAAAAAAAGAAGGAAACACATTGATATTATTTAATAGTGGAAGGAAACAGCTATATAAAAATAAAGAATGGTGTAATGAGGAGATTTTGGAGGGAAAGACGGCAACCGTAAAAAGTGCGAGTAAGAAAACAAAACAAAACCAGAAGCAGAGAGGCTGCTGTTATATAAAAATAAAGAATGGTGTAATGAGAAGATTTTGGGGAGGGAAAGACGGCAACCGCAAAAAGTGCGAGTAAGAAAACAAAACCAGAAGAAGAGAGAAACGTAAAAGGTGCGAGTAAGAAAACGAAACAAAACCAAACAGAGAGACTGCTGTTATATAAAATAAAGAATGGTGTAATGAGGAGATTTTGGGGAGGAAAGACAGCAACCGTAAAAAAAGTGCAGTAAGAAAACAAAACAAAACCAGAAGCAGAGAGGCTGCTGTTATATAAAAATAAAGAATGGTGTAATGAGGAGATTTTGGGGAGGGAAAGACGGCAACCGTAAAAAGTGCGAGTAAGAAAACAAAACAAAACCAGAAGCAGAGAGAACCGTAAAAGGTGCGAGTAAGAAAACGAAACAAAACCAGAAGCAGAGAGGCTGCTGTTATATTTAAATAAAGAATGGTGTAATGAGGAGATTTTGGGGAGGAAAGACAGCAACCGTAAAAAGTGCGAGTAAGAAAACAAAACAAAACCAGAAGCAGAGAGAACCGTAAAAGGTGCGAGTAAGAAAACGAAACAAAACCAGAAGCAGAGAGGCTGCTGTTATATAAAAATAAAGAATGGTGTAATGAGGAGATTTTGGGGAGGGAAAGACGGCAACCGTAAAAAGTGCGAGTAAGAAAACAAAACAAAACCAGAAGCAGAGAGAACAAATAAAGGTGCAGTAAGAAAACGAAACAAAACCAGAAGCAGAGAGGCTGCTGTTATATAAAATAAAGAATGGTGTAATGAGGAGATGTTGGGGAGGGAAAGACGGCAACCGTAAAAAGTGCGAGTAAGAAAACAAAACAAAACCAGAAGCAGAAAGAACCGTAAAAGGTGCGAGTAAGAAAACGAAACAATATCAGAAGCAAATTGCTGCTGTTATATAAAAATAAAGAATGGTGTAATGAGGAGATTTTGGGGAGGTAAAGACGGCAACCGTAAAAAGTGCGAGTAAGAAAACAAAACAAAACCAGAAGCAGAAAGAACCGTAAAAGGTGCGAGTAAGAAAACGAAACAATATCAGAAGCAAATTGCTGCTGTTATATAAAAATAAAGAATGGTGTAATGAGGAGATTTTGGGGAGGTAAAGACGGCAACCGTAAAAAGTGCGAGTAAGAAAACAAAACAAAACCAGAAACAGAGAGAACCGTAAAAAGTGCGAGTGAGAAAACGAAACAAAACCAGAAGCAGAGAAGCTGCTATTGTATAAAAAAAAGAACCAGTAGTATATGAATTAAAGACGAAGGTAGAAGATAAGACATACAAATGAAAACGTCAAAGAACAGACTTGGAGCTGAAGCATGAAAATGACACGTGAAATGTGATAGGTAGCGACATTCTTATAAAGATTGAATTTATTAGTGGCAGTATTCTTATAAGGATGGAATATGCTAGGTGTCAGTATTCTTATAAGGATGGAATGTGATAGATGAGAGTATTCCTATGAGACAAGAATGTGCAAGAAAGCAGTATTCTTATAACAGTGGAATATCCCATATAGCAGTATTCTTGTAAGAATGGAATGTCCTATATAACAGTATTCTTATAATGATAGAATGTGGCAGGTGACAATATTGTTATAAGGATGGAATGTGCTAGGTGTAAGTATTCCTTAGTATTGTTAATTCTTGAGATTAATAGTAAAACTACACTATAGGAAACTTGTTGGTGTTTAAATTACAACAGTAAAAAGACACATTACTCAATTACTGTGACTTTAAAGTGTAAAAGTAAAACTGTATTAAACGCATTTTGTTTGTGCTCGAATAACCAGATTTACAAGTTCTAGTAGCTGTTATTAATAACAGAATGACAAGCGACGTTTCGTATTGAAGCAAACCGTCAGTTCTAGCAGAAACGAGGAAAGTACAGAGGGATATATAACCCGAGAGGTCAAACGTATTTTGATATTGTGTTCCGCTGTTCGTACAATAAAACTAGAAGTTGTCTCGCGAGAAAGTAGATAAGAAGCGATCACAGAATGAACTCGACTTGGCATCAAATACCTCAGAAACAAAGACACGTTAATGTTGATCAACAAAAACAATATCCGTGGTGAAACGTTCCAAAGTATTCTGTAGCTGTGTATGTATATTTTGTTCTATATGAAATAAACCCACATCACAATACAGCATTTAACCAACAAACACGCGAACTTTACATTTTTTACTTTGAGTAAACTCTTCAGGCTTTGATGCTATGAAAATTCGCAGTCACAAAGTTCTAAATTAACAACCATTACGTGGATATATTCTTTCACTGTTACCACTTTCTACACTGTTTTCTTCTATCATCATAAGATTCATTTCAACTGTTCTTCTCCGTGTTCTTCTACCATTGTTAGTTTCTATTTAACTGTTACCATTTTCTTCATTTTGTTCTTCTAACATTGTTAGTTTCTATATAGCCGTTACCATCTTTTACACCGCGTTATTTTGCCACTGTTAGTTTATTTTTAACGGTTACCACTTTCTTCACCGTGTTCTTCTACCACTGTTAGATTCTTTTTACCTGTTGCCACTTTCTTCATTTTGTTCCTCTGCCATTGTTAATTTCTTTTTACCTGTTACCACTTTCTTCATTTTGTTCTTCTAACATTGTTAATTTCTTTTTACCTGTTGCCGCTTTCTTCATTTTGTTCTTCTGCCATTGTTAATTTCTTTTTACCTGTTGCCGCTTTCTTCATTTTGTTCTTCCATTGTTAATTTCTTTTTACCTGTTACCACTTTCTTCATTTTGTTCTTCTAACATTGTTAATTTCTTTTTACCTGTTGCCGCTTTCTTCATTTTGTTCTTCTAACATTGTTAATTTCTTTTACCTGTTACAAACTTTCTTCATTTTGTCCTTCTAACATTGTTAATTTCTTTTACCTGTTGCCGCTTTCTTCATTTTGTTCTTCTGCCATTGTTAATTTCTTTTACCTGTTACCACTTTCTTCATTTTGTTCTTCTGCCATTGTTAATTTTTTTTACCTGTTACCACTTTCTTCATTTTGTTCTTCTAACATTGTTAATTGTTTTTTTTTACCTGTTACCACTTTCTTCATTTTGTTCTTCTAACATTGTTAATATTTTTTACCTGTTACCACTTTCTTCATTTTGTTCTTCTAACATTGTTAATTTCTTTTTACCTGTTACCACTTTCTTCATTTTGTTCTTCTAACATTGTTAATATTTTTTACCTGTTACCACTTTCTTCATTTTGTTCTTCTAACATTGTTAATTTCTTTTACCTGTTACCACTTTCTTCATTTTGTTCTTCTAACATTGTTAATTTTTTTTTACCTGTTACCACTTTCTTCATTTTGTTCTTCTAACATTGTTAATATTTTTTACCTGTTACCACTTTCTTCATTTTGGTCTTCTATCATTGTTAATTTCTTTTTTACCTGTTACCACTTTCTTCATTTTGTTCTTCTAACATTGTTAATTTCTTTTTTACCTGTTACCACTTTCTTCATTTTGTTCTTCTAACATTGTTAATTTCTTTTTTACCTGTTACCACTTTCTTCATTTTGTTCTTCTAACATTGTTAATTTCTTTTTTACCTGTTACCACTTTCTTCATTTTGTTCTTCTAACATTGTTAATTTCTTTTACCTGTTACCACTTTCTTCATTTTGTTCTTCTAACATTGTTAATATTTTTTACCTGTTACCACTTTCTTCATTTTGTTCTTCTAACATTGTTAATATTTTTTACCTGTTACCACTTTCTTCATTTTGTTCTTCTATCATTGTTAATTTCTTTTACCTGTTACCACTTTCTTCATTTTGTTCTTCTAACATTGTTAATATTTTTTACCTGTTACCACTTTCTTCATTTTGTTCTTCTAACATTGTTAATATTTTTTACCTGTTACCACTTTCTTCATTTTGTTCTTCTAACATTGTTAATATTTTTTACCTGTTACCACTTTCTTCATTTTGTTCTTCTATCATTGTTAATTTTTTTTTTTTACCTGTTACCACTTTCTTCATTTTGTTCTTCTAACATTGTTAATTTCTTTTTACCTGTTACCACTTTCTTCATTTTGTTCTTCTAACATTGTTAATTTCTTTTTTACCTGTTACCACTTTCTTCATTTTGTTCTTCTAACATTGTTAATTTCTTTTACCTGTTACCACTTTCTTCATTTTGTTCTTCTATCATTGTTAATTTCTTTTACCTGTTACCACTTTCTTCATTTTGTTCTTCTATCATTGTTAATTTCTTTTACCTGTTACCACTTTCTTCATTTTGTTCTTCTATCATTGTTAATTTCTTTTTTACCTGTTACCACTTTCTTCATTTTGTTCTTCTAACATTGTTAATTTCTTTTACCTGTTACCACTTTCTTCATTTTGTTCTTCTACCATTGTTAGCTTCTTTTTAATTACACCATATTTTAGTCCCACTGTCGAATCTGAGCCCAGACCACTTTTAATATCAGTTGTTTTTCCCACGTAAAATTAAACCCTGATGTTTAATTTGAGTTAAATCATTTGATGTTTATTTGTTACAAATTGAAAAGTGTTTTATAGATAAATAAAGCATTTTCTTTTCTAAGACTTATTTGATTGTGATATTCCAGTCTTTAAAACCTTAAATCTCTTCCTTTGGTTGATGAATTATTCCTGAACTTTGTAACAGTGCAAACTTTTGAGATAGATGGTTATCCACGAATGAACCATTTCTAATTAAGTCTAGGCTCACTAGATATAATGCACTAATATTTTTGCCAGATTTTTTTATTGCTTCAGTGTCTAATTTGGAAATGTAAATGCATGTAATAAAAAATGCTATTGCACGAAAAGCCAGAGGTAAGAAAGATAAGTAGAAAACATTAGTTTCTATATCTATATCTAAACAATAGTGTCTCTGTTCGTATCTAAATGGTATCAGAGAAATAACATGAAAAATGAAAACTCAGAAGTTGAGTGGATGTACGAAGAAAGTCGACTCAATGAGAGGAATGTGTCAGGGTATCAATATAGAATAAATGTAAAGTTTGTTTGTTGTAAACATAAAGCTACTCTGTGAGCTATGTGTGCTTTATCGAAGCCTGAATTCTTCTAATGTTAGGATATAAGTGTCAATACCGTAAAAGAGTGTTTTCTTATTACATATTTTACTTTTTTATTTTAAGCTCAGAAATCAGAGCTTAATAATTCTGATAAAAAACAAACAAACTTAATAAACAAGGTTATGCGTACCAAGAAGTAACATGGAATTTAACAAAGCGACGCCTCCTGGTGCCGATTGTTAAGCCGAACACGTATGAGCAGTGCTAACTAGCTCGACCGTATGGACAGAGTTCTACACTGGACTAAAGATCGAACTGACTGCATTGTATACAGACTCACGAATGGTAGCTAGGACAACAACTATCAACCCAGAGCTACTCCACGATTTCGATTAATTTGCTTTTTTCTAAAAGTTGCCCTTAGCGCCCGTTCCTTTTATATTTTCACTAAACAAGGAAACATTATTAAAGTGTTCACTGGATAGAGAAACATTATTAAAGTGTTCACTAGAGAGAGAAACATTGTTAAAGTGTTCAAGATAGAGGCAATATATTACTAAAGAAGTTTACTGTAAATCGGAAACAGTGGTAAAGGATTTAATTAATGGAAAAAAATATTATTAAACCGTTTATTAGATACTATAAAACTATTATATTTATATAACGATAACGAGTTAATTATACGTTGATTATGTAAAAACAAAAGGAAAAAGTGGCTTATCCTATTGGCTTCTTCTATTTCTAGATTAATTACTTCAAGTCATTTTAATTTTTTATTTTCTTTATTTTACATATAATGTATCAATTACAATCGTGAAACAATGCTATGCCTCTACCCCATCTACTGGCAACTAATGGCATAATAACCTATGCAAGGAATCTTTTCTTTTGACGAATATATATCAAAAATTACAACAATCTCACCTTCGTCTTCTCGCGACTTCAACGACGTCTAGTGGTGGTTTTCTTTAACTTCTTTGTTTCTAGAATAAATTACCTTTGAAATTTTAATGACCACAATTGTAATGTGTCTGTCACCTGAATAAGCAAAGAAAGACAACTAGCTGGGCCTAGCATTGGCCAGTTAGTTAGGGAGCGCTCGACTCTCAGTTTGTATATTGTGGGTTCAAGTCCCCGTCCCAATAATCATGCTCGTCTATTTAGTTGTGAGTATGCTATAAAGTTATGATCAATTCCATTATTCGTTGGTAAAAGACTAGCCCAAGACTTGGCAGTGGGTGGTGATGATTAGCTGGCTTCCCTCTAGTCTTAACTAAATTATTTCATTTAATTAGTATGTTAATCTATCACTTAGCAGCAGTGCAGTGTACGAGATTATAATTTACCAACGAATAGGGGATTGACCGTTACATTGTAACGCCCCACGGCTGAAAGGGCGAGCATGTTTGGTGCGAACGGGATTCGAAACTGCAACCCTCGGATTACGAGTCGAACGCCTTAACACGCTTGGCCCTACCTTTTTGTCTCAGTGTGAGTTATATTTTACAACATTTCTCAACATTAACTATCGAGATGACAACCAAATATTTTTATTCACATTTCTTTTACTATTTATTTGTTAAGATTTTGTTCTTGTTTTTTTTCGCGATAAAATGTTCTGTTTTCTTCTAATTTTTTCTTATCCGAAACATATACCACCTGTTTACCGTTCCTTAAAATTCTATTCACTCGTTTCTTGTTCTCTTCTTTTATTTCATTTAATTAGTATGTTAATCTATCACTTAGCAGCAGTGCAGTGTACGAGATTATTTATCTCCTTATTCTTTCATGCTTCCCCAAGTTGACCAGAGTAACCACATGCTACAACTGGCAGGCGAAGATTAAACGGTACTGTTACATTTTCTTCCAAGCCGATACGTTCTACAAACGCCATTTTCAAAAAGGAAAACTTACGACTTACTACACATATTTTAATTATAACAAAGTTTCCACATAATTATCTCGGGGGGGGGGTCGCTTTACAGTTTCATCAGGTACGTTCACCAAAAAACAAACCGGATCTGACAGTACAAAGCTTCAAATAATTTAAATAATAAACTCTGACATTATAAGGTCGTTTATTTCTAGAGTTAAGCTGTTTTTGTTTCGTTGCGTTACAAAGTTTCCTGTAATAAGAACACATTCAACTGAGACTTCACTACCAACCCGATATATATATTTATATAAGCTGTCACTTCCTCTTGTATGTGGTCTGCATAACTCTCGAAAATAACAGTCTTATTTCTGTAACAAGTCATTCTTAAAATAAGACTTTCATCAGACTTTTACTATTTTGTATGTGAATAAAATACATTTTATTTTATGATTTATTCATTACTTGTCCAAACCATTGCAGTTACTCTGAGTAGGATTTGCAATTACTTGAGTGATTGCACATGGAGAAACGGTACACAAACGTCTATATTGGTGGATAACAACGTTAGGAAAGAAAAGATTAAATGTTTGGTAATTTGGATATCGTTTTGATTGCAACTAATCGAAAATCATCTGGTAATGACAAAAGCTTAGTGTACGTTCCTACAATTCTGTTTTCTAAACTTCCATTCTCACAGGTGGGCAGGTTGTGGCCCAGTGGTTATCGTGTATAACTAGAAGTCTGTATGTTCGCATTTTGAGAACTGTTATTTCAGTTTAGAGTAATGGATGTACTTACTATAAGGGAGACAATCAAATCTCAGTACCTTTTTATACCAGACTACCTCAATAGTTGGTGGTGGGTGCTGTTTACTAAATACATTTCTTCTAGTCTATCAGTTCAAATTTAATGACGACAATACTTATAAAATCATATAAAACAACTATCTAACTACAACCAGAATCTCCAAAACAACTATCTAACTACAACCATAATTACTGAAACAACTATCTAACTACAACCATAATTACTGAAACAACTATCTAAGAACAACCAGAATCTCTAAAACAACTATCCAAGAACAACCAGAATCTCTAAAACAACTATCCAAGAACAACCAGAATCTCTAAAACAACTATCCATGAACAACCAGAATCTCTAAAACAACTATCTAAGAACAACCAGAATTTCTAAAACAACTATCCATGAACAACCAGAATCTCTAAAACAATTATCCAAGAGCAACCAGAATCTCTAAAACAACTATCCAAGAACAACCAGAATCTCTAAAACAACTATCCAAGTATAATCAGAATAACTAAAACAACTATCCAACTACAACCAGAATAACTAAAACAACTATTCAATTACAACCAGAGTGACTAAAACAACTACACAAGTACAACTAGCATCTCTAAAAAAACGATCCAACTACAACCAGGATTTCAAAAACAATCATCCAATTACAACCAGAATATCCAAAACAACGATCCACAAATTGGTATCCAGGATAAGCGTTAGATAAATACGTTTTATTTCTGAGTACATTTTCCTGAAAATAAACTTCTATAGGATTTGAGTAAGATAAAGCAGTTGCCATGTGACCACAGGACAGAAAGTTCTTGGAACGTAACACATGGTTAGGATAGAAAGTTCTTGAAACGTAATACATGGTTAGGATATAAAGTTCTTGGAACGTGATACATGGTTAGGATAGAAAGACCTTGTAATTTAATACATGGTAAGGATAGAAAGTTCTTGTAACGTAATGCAGAGTTATGATAAAAAGTTTTTGTAACGTAGTGTATGGTTAAGATAGAAAATTCTTGTAACGCGGTCTGTGATAAGGAGAGATTTTCTATCAGTACCACCAGAAGAATAATTCAGATTTAATAACATGAACCTTGCAAATGTGAAATTAATAAAAAATATGTAGTTCTGTGGCACTTATAAACTTACTGTTATATTGTTTTACAGATGAAAAGAGTCAACCTGTGTTCATCTCTTAAGCTGTGTGAGCTCGGTACACAAACGTAATTCACACAATATGCTCAGTAAACACAGCTTCTAACAAATACTAGTTAACTACAAACCATAGTGAAGTCAACCTGTGTTGATTTTCTAAGAAACGGATTTAGTTAACAAGATAGCAACTAATTCTGCAAAATAACCAAATTCATCTGAGTTAACAATTTTATTCTCGAAATAACTCGAAATTATTTGGAATATCTATGATACGTTAGGAATAATACTAATATTTTAACCTTGAGAACAAAAACTACAAACGCTTAAGCAAGTATTTGTTGTATTTTGTTAGTTTAAAATAAATTAATTAGATAGATGTTTTCATTAACAGTCATCGAGTGTAACACTGTTGTCCGTTCTGCCTTCTTGACAGAGTGAAGTTGGATGTTCTCATAAACAGTCGTCGGGTGTAACACTGTTGTTCCGTTCTGCCTTCTTAACAGACTGAAGTTAGATGTTTTCATCAACAGTCGTCGGGTGTAACACTGTTGTTCCGTTCTGCCTTCTTAACAGAGTGAAGTTACATGTTTTCATCAACAGTCGTCGGATGTAACACTGTTGTTCCGTTCTACCTTCTTAACAGAGTGAAGTTAGATGTTTTCAATGACAGTCGTCGGGTGTAACACTGTTGTTCCGTTCTGCCCTCTTAACAGAGTAAAGTTGGATGTTTTCATGAACAGTCGTCGGGTGTAACACTGTTGTTCCGTTCTGCCTTCTTAACAGAATAAAGTTACATGTTTTCATCAACAGTCGTCGGGTGTAACACTGTTGTTCTGTTCTGCCTTCTTAACAGAGTGAAGTTAGATGTTTTCAATGACAGTCGTCGGGTGTAACACTGTTGTTCTGTTCTGCCTTTTTAACAGAGTGAAGTTAGATGTTTTCATTGACAGTCGTCGGGTGTAACACTGTTGTTCCCTTCTGCCTTCTTAACAGAGTGAAGTTAGATGTTTTCATGAACAGTCATCGGGTGTAACACTGTTGTTCCGTTCTGCCTTCTTAACAGAGTGAAGTTAGATGTTTTCATGAACAGTTATCGGGTGTAACACTGTTGTTCCGTTCTGCCTTCTTAACAGAGTGAAGTTGGATGTTTTCATAAACAGTCGTCGGGTGTAACACTGTTGTTTCGTTCTGCCTTCTTAACAGAGTGAAGTTAGATGTTTTCATGAACAGTTATCGGGTGTAACACTATTGTTCCGTTCTGCCTTCTTAACAGAGTGAAGTTAGATGTTTTCATGAACAGTCATCGGGTGTAACACTGTTGTTCTGTTCTGCCTTTTTAACAGAGTGAAGTTAGATGTTTTCATTAACAGTCATCGGGTGTAACACTGTTGTTCCGTTCTGCCTTCTTAACAGAGTGAAGTTAGATGTTTTCATTAACAGTCATCGGGTGTAACACTGTTGTTCAGTTCTGCCTTCTTAACAGAGTGAAGTTAGATGTTTTCATAAACAGTCGTCGGGTGTAACACTGTTGTTCCGTTCTGCCTTCTTAACAGAGTAAAGTTACATATTTTCATCAACAGTCGTCGGGTGTAACACTGTTGTTTCGTTCTGCCTTCTTAACAGAGTGAAGTTAGATGTTTTCATGAACAGTCATCGGGTGTAACACTATTGTTCCGTTCTGCCTTCTTAACAGAGTGAAGTTAGATGTTTTCATGAACAGTCATCGGGTGTAACACTGTTGTTCTGTTCTGCCTTTTTAACAGAGTGAAGTTAGATGTTTTCATTAACAGTTATCGGGTGTAACACTGTTGTTCCGTTCTGCCTTCTTAACAGAGTGAAGTTAGATGTTTTCATTAACAGTCGTCGGATGTAACACTGTTGTTCCGTTCTACCTTCTTAACAGAGTGAAGTTAGATGTTTTCAATGACAGTCGTCGGGTGTAACACTGTTGTTCCGTTCTGCCCTCTTAACAGAGTGAAGTTGGATGTTTTCATGAACAGTCGTCGGGTGTAACACTGTTGTTCCGTTCTGCCTTCTTAACAGAGTGAAGTTAGATGTTTTCATTAACAGTCATCGGGTGTAACACTGTTGTTCCGTTCTGCCTTCTTAACAGAGTGAAGTTAGATGTTTTCATAAACAGTCGTCGGGTGTAACATTGTTGTTCCGTTTTGCTTTCTTAACAGAGTGAAGTTAGATGTTTTCATGAACAGTCGTCGGGTGTAACACTATTGTTCCGTTCTGCCTTCTTAACAGAGTGAAGTTAGATGTTTTCATGAACAGTCATCGGGTGTAACACTGTTTTTCCGTTCTGCCTTCTTAACAGAGTGAAGTTAGATGTTTTCATAAACAGTCGTCGGGTGTAACACTGTTGTTGAGTTCTGCCTTCTTAACAGAGTGAAGTTAGATGTTTTCATTAACAGTCATCGGGTGTAACACTGTTGTTCCGTTCTGCCTTCTTAACAGAGTGAAGGTAGATGTTTTCATGAACAGTCATCGGGTGTAACACTGTTGTTCCATTCTGCCTTCTTAACAGAGTGAAGTTAGATGTTTTAATAAACAGTCTTCGGGTGTAACACTGTTGTTCCGTTCTGCCTTCTTAACAGATTGAGGTTAGATGTTTTCATGAATAGTCGTCGGGTGTGACACTGTTGTTCCGTTCTGCCTTCTTAATAGAGTGAAGTTAGATGTTTTCATTAACAGTCATCGGGTGTAACACTGTTGTTGAGTTCTGCCTTCTTAACACAGTGAAGTTAGATGTTTTTATTAACAGTCGTCCGGTGTAACACTGTTGTTCCTTTCTGCCCTCTTAACAGAGTGAAGTTGGATGTTTTCATGAAGAGTCGTCGGGTGTAACACTGTTGTTCCGTTCTGCCTTCTTAACAGAGTGAAGTTAGATGTTTTCATTAACAGTCATCGGGTGTAACACTGTTTTTCCGTTCTGCCTTCTTAACAGAGTGAAGTTAGATGTTTTCATAAACAGTCGTCGGGTGTAACACTGTTGTTCCGTTCTGCCTTCTTAACAGAGTGACATTAGATGTTTTCATGAACAGTCATCGGGTGTAACACTATTGTTCCGTTCTGCCTTCTTAACAGAGTGACATTAGATGTTTTCATGAACAGTCATCGGGTGTAACACTATTGTTCCGTTCTGCCTTCTTAACAGAGTGAAGTTAGATGTTTTCATGAACAGTCATCGGGTGTAACACTGTTTTTCCGTTCTGCCTTCTTAACAGAGTGAAGTTAGATGTTTTCATAAACAGTCGTCGGGTGTAACACTGTTGTTCTGTTCTGCCTTCTTAACAGAGTGAAGTTAGATGTTTTCATTAACAGTCATCGGCTGTAACACTGTTGTTGAGTTCTGCCTTCTTAACAGAGTGAAGGTAGATGTTTTCATTAACAGTCATCTGGTGTAACACTGTTGTTCCGTTCTGCCTTCTTAACAGAGTGAAGTTAGATGTTTTCATTAACAGTCATCTGGTGTAACATTGTTGTTCCGTTCTGCCTTCTTAACAGAGTGAAGTTAGATGTTTTCATGAACAGTCGTCGGGTGTAACACTGTTGTTCCGTTCTGCCTTCTTAACAGAGTGAAGTTAGATGTTTTCATAAAAAGTCGTCGGGTGTAACACTGTTGTTCCGTTCTGCCTTCTTAACAGAGTGAAGTTAGATGTTTTCATTAACAGTCATCGGCTGTAACACTGTTGTTGAGTTCTGCCTTCTTAACAGAGTGAAGGTAGATGTTTTCATTAACAGTCATCGGGTGTAACACTGTTTTTCCGTTCTGCCTTCTTAACAGAGTGAAGTTAGATGTTTTCATAAACAGTCGTCGGGTGTAACACTGTTGTTCCATTCTGCCTTCTTAATAGAGTGAAATTAGATGTTTTAATAAACAGTCGTCGGGTGTAACACTGTTGTTCCGTTCTGCCTTCTTAATAGAGTGAAATTAGATGTTTTAATAAACAGTCGTCGGGTGTAACACTGTTGTTCCGTTCTGCCTTCTTAACAGAGTGAAGTTAGATCTTTTCATTAACAGTCATCGGGTGTAACACTGTTGTTCTGTTCTGCCTTCTTAACAGAGTGAAGTTAGATGTTTTCATGAATAGTCGTCGGGTGTAACACTGTTGTTCCGTTCTGCCTTCTTAACAGACGTTAATTTCTATTATACATTCATAGACATACTGTGGAGAAAAGTTTTCTTTCAATTTCTAACGAAAATAGATCTATCGCCCACACGAAAAGTGTCTTTATGAAATATATTTAGGTACGTTATAAATTGACATGTTAGCTAGAAGTAACGTTTCTGAGTTAAGAAATCAATATCAATATTTACGTGGTTTATTTGGACACTTGTCTGATAGTAAGTGTATTAAACAACAGAACTGGAGTTATTGCATGTGTATTAAATAAAAGTACCTGAACTGGAGTACTTCTCTGTGTACTAAAGCACAGCACAGAGTTGGAGTGCTTGTATGTGTAGTAAACAACAGTACAGAACTGGAGTACTCATATGTGTGTTATGCAACACTACAGAATTGGAGTAGTTATATGTGTACTAAACGACAGAACTGGAGTTCTTGTATGTGTATTAAACAACCCCACAGAACTGTAGTACTTGTATGTGTATTAAACGACAGTACAGACCAGCAGTACTGGTATTGGTATTCAACAACAGCACGTAACTGCAGTACCTTCATGTGTATTAAACAATATAACTGGAGTACTTGTATGTGTATTAAACAACCCCACAGAACTGGAGTACTTGTATGTGTATTAAACAACCCCATAGGGCCCTTTTTGGAGTTGAGGAATAAACTAAATATAATTATTAGTGTTATGTTACCTTCACGTCATAGTTATGTGAATTTTGTCAGTTTTCAAACCTACCTAGTATCCCCGGTCGATTTAAAACATTGAGGAAACGTGTTTCTCTGAGAACCCAGTGAATTATTATACATATATGTATATAATTTTATCACAGTATTTGCACATAAATGCGTTTGTACTACATATATATGTGTAATAGTATAGTCTTTTGTCTGTCCATGTAACCCCCACACTACATCCAGTGGCATAACGATATGTTCGCGGACTCACACCTCTAGAATCCGGGTTTTGATACCCACAGTAGGCAGGCTGCAGATAACTTTATGTAGCTTGATTCCAAATAAACAAACTGCTGTCCATTCATCTACTTTGGCAGTTTGTGGATAGCCCTTCATCAAATTTGATATGGAGGTTTATTGGGTCCATAGGGAAATTCAAACGAAATTTCAGTTTTGCATTTTGAGTTATTATGGTGTTTACTTTGTTGTTTTTTTTTGCGTTTTTTTACTACTACCTCACCTTATTAAAATGCATCTTCAACACATTTCGTATGGGAATTCAAGGGATCCATTGAGAGATACATATAAACTTTTACTTTTGTATTTCGCACTGTTTAGTTTTTAAGGACCTCTTTACCATTGCTTCGCACCCATTTAATGAATCTTCACCAAATTTAACACGAAACTTTCTTGGGTCCGTGGAGGTACATATTAATCTGCGTTTTCACATTTTGTGTTTTGCCAATTTTATGGGCGTTTCTTACAATTACATACAACGGAAGCAACTTTCTATGTTCTAAGATAACCTTTCATTAATCACGAATTTACGTAACTTCTGTCAAGGAGACGAGTGCTCCAGCTAATTGTTAATAAATGAATTAATGAAAAGATATTTGAAATATTTAACTGTTAGTATTATTACTTATTACTTCTAAATCGGTGGACACAACAAATGGCCCGATGTGGCTTTGCTTTAAGAAAACACATTATTCTAAATAATGCACTCTTATGAAAGAAATATGTAACTCACACACACATTTATTATATGTATAAAGTACTTGCCAAGAACGACACGAGAAGTTAGAGTGTAAAATACATAAGTTTGTGTAACGGTAAACCATATTTACGGACAATATCTTTGAGATGATAAAGACGATAAGATACTTTTCTAGTTCCACAGTTTTCTAGTAATTAAAGCCATATACGTATAAAAGAAAATGTATTATTCTGCAGAGGATTGTTTAATTAATACTAAAACGGTTTTGGAGCCTCTCCACGTCGTTACTGTCCGTGTCGTCACGTCTGGTCGTATCCTACCGACAACTGTGTCACTTTACAATAATCCTGCAGCGTACTTTCCATTGTGAAAGGCTCCATTGTAAAGCTGCAAATGTCCAAAGGGCACCCTTTCTACTTGTATGCTTTTCATAATCTGTTTAATGTACAGCAGTCTGTAGACGCTGCGTCTGGCTAATTAACCGGTATTTCTTACCTTTTTCGTTTTTCAGTTACTTGGGACATAACTTTATCTCGATGAACCCGTGTACAGTCCTCATTTTCAGACTAAAATTCTACTTTATTATGTTGCGTACTGATAATCATCGCTACTTGGTCGACTTTTACCTCTGATTTTGGTTTTTGTGAAATCTCACCCGTTACAAAACGCTGCGATTATCACAACTAGAGTACGATGTGTTGCAAGTCTCTTTTTGGATGGTCCTGGTGCCCTAAGTTTATCCATATTTCTTTATAATTCACAGTCTTGGAAATTATAAATACTTGATCTGAACTCATCTTTATGATCTAATTGTATATATAATTTGTTTCAGAAAATACTGTAACATACCTTTACTGAAAACTGTCAGTGTTAAGAGGCATGGTACCAGCTTTATAACGTCGAACAATGAGAAAATGTAGTACTGATACATGCCGTTCAACTGTGATTTTATATATCGATTGTGGTTGTCGCGTAACTTGCTGATTGGCATATTACTGAAACTAGCTATATTTACGCTGAAACTTCTGTTAGGAAATTACAGTGTTATGATGTTTTTAGCAACCAGAATTTATCGAAATTACAGTGTTATTAATTCTTCAACAGCAAAAATATAGCCCAAACTACAGTGGTGTGAGGTCTTCATGGTGTACAACCAATATCTTACCCGAATCTATTATGACAGACATCAAATTTCAGTTATAAATTGAACCACAAATATTTGTTTTAGTGACTTCATCGTAATGTTCGTCATGTTGAGCGTTTATCTCGATACACAGATACACACAAGTGTAACATTGTTAGAAACTGAAGAAATTTGTTAGAAAAAGTTATATGTGAATACTTAATATAAGGTTGAACATTTGTCTCTCCCTAAAAATATATGCGTCAGTTATTACACGTGTAAAATGTGTTTACTTGATTCGTGTTTTGTTTTATTAATTACCATGCTAATCGTATCACTTTATTTTTACATTAAACTCAGATTTTGCACATTATAGATTATTTTACGACTTATTGAAGAGTTTTTAAATTTTTTTTAGATAGGATACTAAACAAACTCAAACCGTATTCAGACAATACGACATTTTTAGCTTAGTGTTTGTATTAGGTAGCCCAGGTTTCAGAAACATAATTATAATAATAATAATACGGTTTACAGAACATGTACATATCATGCACAGTGTACTTACATTGCCGAGACATTTCACGAAAATGTTAAAGTACCTTAGGCCATGTTCAGTTGCGTGTTGCTTTGCGGTTGCTATAACTGTAACGTTAACGCGACTCTCGAAAACCTGTTTCCATGGGCAACACTGCACAAGGTTCGGTATCAGTCACTTTTCACCTTGCTCTTAGAGCTGCACGCACCGAGAGCCTTATGTTTTTTTGGTTCGGAGCTTCAAATTCTAATCTATGTGGCACATAAAATCTTCCTGGAACACAGTTAGTAGTTCTCTCAGAGGATTAATGTTCCCGAACCTTGAAATGCAACTTTAAGCTCTGTTGCTCGTGCCGAAACTCACGAGCTCGTCCGCACAAACTCTGCCTCTACTATAACTCGAGCGCCATCAAGACAATCCTAGGCTAAGCAGCGCGAAACAAGACCACGGCAGAAACTGCACACGACACGCGCGCACAAAACGCGAGGACTTCGACGTACGCAGACGTGCATTTTGCACTGACAAACACGCACTCTAGGGGGTGCATGCGGAAATATCGCCAGAGACAAGGGCAGTAACCAGTTGATGTCTGATGGACTCTACTGTGAAATGCCTACAACACTCTCCATTATGCAGTTCGAAACGTACGATTTTACTTAGCTCTAATATCTAATGTGTAACGAAACGTTTAAATTAAGCTTTTCGAAAAGTAAACTTTAATTTATAGTTTGATGACTTGTTTATCTGATGAAAGAATTATGAACAAATTTCTACCGCATCATAGAAAGGATTAGATATTGCACGGCATAATATATTAAATCGGGGATCATAGAAAACAGCAATATTGCGCGACAGAAACTATTAAATATTGACTCATGAAAACTAATAATATTGTATGACATGAGACATTACGTGAAATAAGATATTGAATACCACGTGACAGAGTGCTGACACTGTATAATAAAAAGCTAGAATTCTGCATAAAAATAAGGATAACAGAAAGCACTGATAATACTCAACAGAAAGTATTACATGTGTGACAGAAAGCACTAATTGTGTTCGACAGAAAGTGTTAAATGTGTTAACAAAATTTCAAGTGAGCGCGACAGAACGTATTAAATGTGTGACACAAAACACTTATTGTGCTCAACAGAAAGCACTAATGCTGGTATAAAGTATTAAACGTGTGACACAAAACACTAAATGTGTTCGAAAGATTTGTTTCTGAAGTATCTGCGCTATCCGTCCCTAATGTAGCAGTGTAAGACAAGAGGGAAGGCAGCTAGTCATCATCACCCACCGCCAACTCTTGGGCTACTCTTTTACCAACGAATACTGGGATTGACCGTTACATTATAACGCCCCCACGGTTGAAAGGGCGAGCATGTTTGGCGCGACGGGGATGCAAACCCGCGACCCTCAGATTACGAGTCGCACGCCTTAACACGCTTGGCCATGCCAGGCCTAGAAACAAAACATCAAACAAAACAAAGTAAGCACTCTCCACTAGCACAGTGGTATGTTTTCAATACCCTTAACCAACTGGCCATGCCGGGCCGTGTGCTCGAAAAAAGTATTAAATGTGTGACACATAACATTAAGTGTGCTCGACAGAAAGCGCTAATAATGCTTGACAAATAATATTAAATAGAACAATAACGATAATTGATGTTAGGTATTAGCTTAATAAGAAGAAATGAAGTAAAAAAATCTAGCAATAGCATTTTAAATTTAACAGGAAACAAGAGGCCATATAAAACATCTTAAGATATTCCTGAGTGTCACTTGTTTGGGAATACGGTATGCATAATTCGGCAAACATTAAAACTGACTAGAAACTAGCAACGACCTAACATTTTCAGCCAAACATTGAAACTTGTTAGAAACAATATCCTAACATTATCAGCTATACATTGAAACTAGTTAGAAACAATATCCTAACATTATCCGCTATACATTGAAACTAGTTAGAAACAAGGACCTAACCTTATCAGCTATACATTGAAACTAGTTAGAAACAATGTCCTAACATTATCAGCTATACATTGAAACTAGTTAGAAACAATGTCCTAACATTATCAGCTATACATTGAAACTAGTTAGAAACAAGGACCTAACCTTATCAGCTATACATTGAAACTAGTTAGAAACCAAAGTTTTCCAAACGTTATCAGCCAAACACATTAACACTTATCAGAAACCAACAGTGTCCTAACATTTACAATACAACGTTAAGATATATCAGAACAAACAGCGTTGTTATAGTAGTCCTTATGCGAAAGTACTAGTAAGGCAGGTCAAGTTTAAAGTGTATATTTTAGGTACTAATAACACATATTTTATACACCATAATTAAAGACGAATTTTCTTCATATCTTATCTAAAGCGAAAATCGAATTTTTTTAAAGAGGTATTCATACCATACGATTTGTTAAAAAACATGACACTTGTAATATTAGAGTTGAAACATACCAATATTGTGAACACCCGACATCATGAAATATATGAATAAATATAATAATATATTACTTTATATTATGGTTTACATAGTTATATGAAACACCTGTGTCTAAATGTAAGCACTTTACATTGTCTCCGACAGTTAAGCGGCCCCTATCAACACACTGTGAATCGTTTATCACTGAATATATTAAATATATTAAATATGTTTTTACGAGGAACACGTAACACTAAATGCTTATACTAAAATACAGATATACAGGGTTTTTTTTAATTGATAAGAATCATTATACTAACAACGATTCACTAATTATCTATTATGGTTTGATTTGGTTTAAAACTGTCTGGCAAAGCTTATGGCCTATGTCCGTATACATGTTTCTAATTTTGTGTTGACAAATCAGAGAAAAGACATGCACTCCGTAACGTCCACCGTCAACTCTTTGTCTCATGAAGAACGGACTTTGACCGTCACTATTACAGTATGGTCCCCACCCCACACTCACACGAATTTTAATACTAAGATTCGCAGTCTAGGTAAACTAAACACTATGCCACGCCTGACCTCAAACACTTCGGGAAAAAAGTTTTAGTTACGCAAATGGTGTCACAAAAGTGTACATTACATTTAATTAAAAATGAAGGTTAAATAGTTCTCACATAGCTAATTAGTAGGCCTACGTGTACTGTCATATATTTCCCATCATTCCTGTCTTGTTCTTCTTTGCTCTTTAAAAATAAACAAACAGTAAAACAAAGAAACAAAAACAGTTAAATGGAATAATTACTAAAATGTATGTCCCCCGCTGGGACAGCAGTAAGTCTACGGATTTAGAACGCTAAAATCAGGGGATCGATTCCCCTCGGTGGACTCAGCAGATAGCCCAATGTGGCTTTGCTATAAGAAAACATGGACATGCACCAATATGTATATGGCACATAGTTAGAACTAGAAGTTTAGGCATAAAAACGATACCCTTTGTGTGCTCCAAGCTGTACGTAGCAGCAATGACAACCAAGGTTTGTGTGAATGTTGTCCAAGCTCTATAGAAACATTGGGTTTAATTTCTTTATTTGGCAACGGTTACCAGTACCTAAAAACAACTCCCACACCCTCGTGTTTTCTTTTTTTCTTTCAGTATCCGTATATCAAATATTTAACTTTGAGAGACCAAATAACTTAATGCTCTAAGGGATACACGAACATGTATATTTGGAGATAGGGTTGTGTCTCTCCTGTTTCGCAGATTACACTCGCAACAAATTTATACAATAACAAAAACTAAAATGTCACACACTATCTATCTATCTACGTCTGTAAATATGTGTAGTATGTGAGTATACATAGAATAAAAAATATAATAAATTAATATAAGTTATATTTTCCATATTAAATTGTAATATTCTTTAATGCAACGTTGAACGAAATGGTGTGTCTAAATATTTTAACAAAACATTAAAAACAATCTAGGAAGCTGATGGAAAAAACAAAACTGTAGCAAAATAAGTCAAATCCCAAATCCCCGCACACCCCATCTAAAAAAAAAAAAAAAAACCTTTGTAATTTGTTACAAGATTGTGGTTGGCTTTTAATTAAATATTTCGTGTGTGTTGCAAAGACGTGTTTCACATATTAGATTAGGTATACAAGTAGAAAAATCTTCGATTGAGTGACGTTATAAAAAACGAAGGTATTGAACCTCATTGAAAAGTAGAGTTTATTTAATATTTGGCTTTGTCCACCTTGAATCGAAATTGTCAATATTTAATCTTTGGGAGACATGAAGAGTCATAAATTAACCCCAACGGCATTGCATGTGAAATGATTCAGAACTTCTGATGAACCAAACATGTGAATACTAAACATGTCGCTTGTAATTTAACGACATGAATCAACATAGCGTGAGCTCACACTAGTAGGTGGGTATCACAGAATTCGATGTTTCTACCTGGTGAAAACATTTTTTATCGACGTATTTTGTTTTCTGTAACAGCTTCTTGTATTTATTCTTCTTCGTTTTTGGTACGTTGTAGTTTTTTGTTTTTTTCAGTTATTATCTCATAGTTTGAGTGAATCACCCCGTATACTCTGAACCAGCTATAGCAGACGCTGATGTTTCTTTTACTGGATCTTTGTAATATAGTGGTACCAGCAATGAGTTTTGTTAAGGTCATAAGTTACCACAGATTGTTTCTTTTTAATACCAATGTGGGCCCTGATAATGTATATAGATTTATATTGTTCCTGTTGGTGAAACCTCATAACAGCATAAAAATATTCTGTTGATCCTGTTGGTGGAACCAGCTAACGATGTTTCGGCCTCTAAGTCCCATTGTTCTAAGTTAATAACGATTTATAGGCATATTTAGATCCTATTGGTTGACCATAATAACGGCATATAAGATTCTGTTGTCTTATGTTGTAGGTTCAATGATGAAACCTGATGCTGGTAGCTTCAAATTGTTTCCAGAGCGAAACTCGGTAAACGGTATGTACGTCTTCATGTGTTACAGAGAACTGCCCTAACAATTATATATCAGTTTCTGTCCATAAATGAACCTTAACTATGACATATAAGCTTATAATATTTTAAATGGTAGAACCCCAATAACACTAGATTTTATTTCAGGGTACAGTCTGATAACAGTAAATAGGTTTCAGTTTCCATATACCCTGATATTTCTTCCATTGATGGGTCCTGACCACTGTATATTTTTTCTATCATGATTGTATCTAATGGTTAAGTCAGTGAATCATCATCCGTATCGGAATATTAGATGAGACAGAATGCTATAATATCACTCATACCAGGTATCACCACACTAATATTCATTAACGTAACAGCATGTGTGAGTGAGATCGTATAATAGCATTTCAACTTTACTTTGTTAACCATACGCCAGTTCCGACACAGCCTACCATCATTACCATTGTTTATTCTTCTTACTGAACACTCACCAATATTGTTCATTCGTTTTACTTAGCATTCATTACCATTGTTTATTCTTCTCACTGAACACTCAAGAATATTGTTCATTCGTTTAACTTAGCACTCATTACCATTGTTTATTCTTCTCACTGAACACTCAAGAATATTGTTCATTCGTTTTACTTACCACTCATTACCATTGTTTATTCTTCTTACTGAACACATAATATATTACTGAACACATAATATATTGTTCATTCGTTTTACTTAGCACTCATTACCATTGTTTATTCTTCTTAATGAACACATAATAATATTGTTCATTCGTTTTACTTACCACTCATTACCATTGTTTATTCTTCTTACTGAACACATAATATATTACTGAACACATAATATATTGTTCATTCGTTTTACTTAGCACTCATTACCATTGTTTATTCTTCTTAATGAACACATAATAATATTGTTCATTCGTTTTACTTAGCACTCATTACCATTGTTTATTCTTCTCACTGAACACTCAAGAATATTGTTTATTCGTTTTACTTAGCACTCATTATCATTGTTTATTCTTCTTACTGAACACTCAACAATACTGTTCATTTATTTTACTTAGCACTCATTACAATTGTTTATTATTCTTATTAAACACTCGACAATATTGTTAATTCGTTTTACTTAGCACACCTAACAATTGTTTCTTTTTCATACTGAACATTCAGCGATATTGTTCATTCGTTTTACTAAGCACTCATTAACTGAGTTTATTCTTCGTACTGAACACATAATAATATTGTTCATTCGTTTTATTTAAAACTCATTACCATTGTTTATTCTTCTTACTAAGACCCGGCATGGCCAGGTGGGTTAAGGCGTAATCTGAGGGTCGCAGGTCCGAATCCCCATCACACCAAACATGCTTACTCTTTCAGCAGTGGGAGTGTTATAATATGACGGTCAATCCAACTATTTGTTGGTAAAAGAGTAGCCCAAGAGTTGGCGATGGGTGGTGATGACAAGGTGCCTTCCCTCTAGTCACACACTGCTAAATTAGGGACGACTAGCGCAGATAGCCCCCGTGTAGCTCCGTGCGAAATTCAAAAACAAATCTTTCTATGTTCTGAGTCAAGAATAAAACATTATTGGAAGATTGAGGAACATAAACGAAATAGAAAACATTACTTGAAATAACAAATAAAAGAAAATAACAACACTGTTAGATCATTTCCCGCTAGCCTGAAGTCATTTTGAGCATAAACCAAATTTGAATCACTAAAAGTGAGTTTGGTACAAACACAGTAACAGATGTTAGCCCTCTAAAACGATTTATTCTATAAAACAAAAACAATGATTATCCATGATTAAGTCTAACATTCTAACATTGAAAAATCGTAGTTTTATTTCTGTCGGGACATCACTGTCTCTTTGTAGTTTTTTTTTTTACTAAGATAACTGTGTTTAAATTCAAATAAGAAAGATTTCGCTTTTAGTGATGTCATGAATTCCATAACTTTCAGTGGATTAAACATAGTCACATAATAGCAATTATTATACAAAATTCATAGCGTTCCGTTTCTTTTGATACCCAAAAATGGAAAAATTATGGAATATTTAAATACCCTTCTGAACCAATAAAAAAAAGATTACGTATATACATTAAATCCTAACAGTAAAATAATGTTTTTTAACCAACGTTTTTCGATTCTTGAAAAAAAAACGCTATAGTTTTGTTATCGTTCTTAACATAAAGAAATATAAATCAAACAACTTGCTTCTTTTTATATGCTAAACATTTAACGACATAACCATTGAAGTTACAAATCAAACAGCATTGGAAAGGCTTCATTCAGATATCGAGCCGTCTTATTCAAATGAAGGACAAAAGTATAGATGTTTATGGCCTTAATTTGATGCTGAAACGTCACGCTTAGTCTACACAATTAAAATATAATAGTGAATGTGACGTCATCAGAAGAATCCTTAAAAACGTAAATATCTCATTTCTTACGTTCGCGTGATTTAGTATTAATCTCGATATCTGTTTCTATCTACTTCATCTTCTGAGTGGTTCGAATTTTTTATAAACCACAGAAAATTTAAAAATTAACAATAACGATGCAGCAGAGGTTCAAAAAGTTAATGATTTATGTAACTTGTTGAAGAACTTAATGATTTATGTATACATCTGTGTTTCACTCGTTACAGTAACTTGTTGAAGAAGTTAATGATTTATGTATACATCTGTGTTTCACTCGTTACAGTAACTTGTTAAAGAAGTTAATAGTTTATGTATACATCTGTGTTTCACTCATTATAGTAACTTGTTTGAAAAGTTAATGATTTATGTATACATCTCTGTTTCATTCGTTATAGCAACTTGTTGAAGAAGTTAATGATTTATGTATACATCTGTGTTTCACTCGTTATAGTAACTTGTTGAAGAAGTTAATGATTTATGTATACATCTGTGTTTCATTCGTTATAGTAGCTTGTTGAAGAAGTTAATGATTTATGTATACATCTGTGTTTCACTCGTTACAGTAACTTGTTTGAAAATTTAATGATTTATGTATACATCTCTGTTTCATTCGTTTTAATAACTTGTTGAAGAAGTTAATGATTTATGTATACATCTGTGTTCCACTCGTTATAGTAACTTGTTGAAGAAGTTAATGATTTATGTATACATCTGTGTTTCATTCGTTATAGTAGCTTGTTGAAGAAGTTAATGATTTATGTATACATCTGTGTTTCATTCGTTATAGTAACTTGTTGAAGAAGTTAATCATTTATATATACATCTGTGTTTCACTTGTTATAGTAACTTGTTGGGAAAGTTAATGATTTATGTATACATCTGTGTTTCATTCGTTATAGTAACTTGTTGAAGAAGTTAATGATTTATATATACATCTGTGTTTCACTTGTTATAGTAACATGTTGGGGAACTTAATGATTTATGTATACATCTGTGTTTCACTCGTTATAGTAACTTGTTGAAGAAGTTAATGATTTATGTATACATCTGTGTTTCACTTCGTTATAGTAACTTGTTGGGAGAAGTTAATGATTTATGTATACATCTGTGTTTCACTCGTTATAGTAACTTGTTGAAGAAGTTAATGATTTATGTATACATCTGTGTTTCATTCGTTATAGTAACTTGTTGAAGAAGTTAATGATTTATGTATACATCTGTGTTTCACTTGTTATAGTAACATGTTGAAGAAGTTAATGATTTATGTATACATCTGTGTTTCACTTGTTATAGTAACATGTTGGGGAAGTTAATGATTTATGTATACATCTTTGTTTCACTCGTTATAGTAACTTGTTAAAGAAGTTAATAGTTTATGTATACATTTGTGTTTCACTCGTTATAGTAACTTGTTTGAAAAGTTAATGATTTATGTATACATCTGTGTTTCATTCGTTATAGTAACTTGTTGAAGAAGTTAATGATTTATGTATACATCTGTGTTTCATTCGTTATAGTAACTTGTTGAAGAAGTTAATGATTTATGTATACATCTGTGTTTCACTCGTTATAGTAACTTGTTGAAGAAGTTAATGATTTATGTATACATCTGTGTTTCATTCGTTATAGTAGCTTGTTGAAGAAGTTAATGATTTATGTATACATCTGTGTTTCATTCGTTATAGTAACTTGTTGAAGAAGTTAATGATTTATGTATACATCTGTGTTTCACTTGTTATAGTAACATGTTGAAGAAGTTAATGATTTATGTATACATCTGTGTTTCACTTGTTATAGTAACTTGTTGAAGAAGTTAATGATTTATGTATACATCTGTGTTTCACTTGTTATAGTAACATGTTGGGGAAGTTAATGATTTATGTATACATCTGTGTTTCACTCGTTATAGTAACTTGTTTGAAAAGTTAATGATTTATGTATACATCTGTGTTTCACTCGTTATAGTAACTTGTTGAAGAAGTTAATGATTTATGTATACATCTGTGTTTAATTCCTTATAGTAGCTTGTTCAAGAAGTTAATGATTTATGTATACATCTGTGTTTCATTCGTTATAGTAACTTGTTGAAAAAGTTAATGATTTATGTATACATCTGTGTTTCACTTGTTATAGTAACTTGTTGAAGAAGTTAATGATTTATGTATACATCTGTGTTTCACTTGTTATAGTAACTTGTTGAAGAAGTTAATGATTTATGTATACATCTGTGTTTCACTCGTTATAGTAACTTGTTGAAGAAGTTAATGATTTATGTATACATCTGTGTTTCATTCGTTATAGTAACTTGTTGAAGAAGTTAATGATTTATGTATACATCTGTGTTTCACTTGTTATAGTAACTTGTTTGAAAAGTTAATGATTTATGTATACATCTGTGTTTCATTCGTTATAGTAACTTGTTGAAGAAGTTAATGATTTATGTATACATCTGTGTTTCACTCGTTATAGTAACTTGTTGAAGAAGTTAATGATTTATGTATACATCTGTGTTTCAATTCGTTATAGTAACTTGTTGAAGAAGTTAATGATTTATGTATACATCTGTGTTTCATTCGTTATAGTAACTTGTTGAAGAAGTTAATGATTTATGTATACATCTGTGTTTCACTCGTTATAGTAACTTGTTGAAGAAGTTAATGATTTATGTATACATCTGTGTTTCATTCGTTATAGTAACTTGTTGAAGAAGTTAATGATTTATGTATACATCTGTGTTTCACTCGTTATAGTAACTTGTTGAAGAAGTTAATGATTTATGTATACATCTGTGTTTCATTCGTTATAGTAACTTGTTGAAGAAGTTAATGATTTATGTATACATATGTGTTTCACTTCGTTATAGTAACTTGTTGAAGAAGTTAATGATTTATGTATACATCTGTGTTTCATTCGTTATAGTAACTTGTTGAAGAAGTTAATGATTTATGTATACATCTGTGTTTCATTCGTTATAGTAACTTGTTGAAGAAGTTAATGATTTATGTATACATCTGTGTTTCACTTGTTATAGTAACTTGTTGAAGAAGTTAATGATTTATGTATACATCTGTGTTTCATTCGTTATAGTAACTTGTTGAAGAAGTTAATGATTTATGTATACATCTGTGTTTCACTTGTTATAGTAACTTGTTGAAGAAGTTAATGATTTATGTATACATCTGTGTTTCACTCGTTATAGTAACTTGTTGAAGAAGTTAATGATTTATGTATACATCTGTGTTTCATTCGTTATAGTAACTTGTTGAAGAAGTTAATGATTTATCTGTTTTTCACTTGTTATAGTAACATGTTGGGGAAGTGAATGATTTATGTATACATCTGTGTTTCACTTGTTTATAGTAACTTGTTGGGAAAGTTAATGATTTATGTATACATCTGTGTTTCACTTGTTATAGTAACTTGTTGGGAAAGTTAATGATTTATGTATACATCTGTGTTTCACTCGTTATAGTAACTTGTTGAAGAAGTTAATGATTTATGTATACATCTGTGTTTCACTCGTTATAGTAACTTGTTGAAGAAGTTAATGATTTATGTATACATCTGTGTTTCATTCGTTATAGTAACTTGTTGAAGAAGTTAATGATTTATGTATACATCTGTGTTTCACTTGTTATAGTAACTTGTTGAAGAAGTTAATGATTTATGTATACATCTGTGTTTCACTCGTTATAGTAACTTGTTGAAGAAGTTAATGATTTATGTATACATCTGTGTTTCACTCGTTATAGTAACTTGTTTGAAAAGTTAATGATTTATGTATACATCTGTGTTTCATTCGTTATAGTAACTTGTTGAAGAAGTTAATGATTTATGTATACATCTGTGTTTCATTCGTTATAGTAACTTGTTGAAGAAGTTAATGATTTATGTATACATCTGTGTTTCACTCGTTATAGTAACTTGTTGAAGAAGTTAATGATTTATGTATACATCTGTGTTTCATTCGTTATAGTAACTTGTTGAAGAAGTTAATGATTTATGTATACATCTGTGTTTCACTTGTTATAGTAACTTGTTGAAGAAGTTAATGATTTATGTATACATCTGTGTTTCACTTGTTATAGTAACTTGTTGAAGAAGTTAATGATTTATGTATACATCTGTGTTTCACTTGTTATAGTAACATGTTGAAGAAGTTAATGATTTATGTATACATCTGTGTTTCACTTGTTATAGTAACATGTTGAAGAAGTTAATGATTTATGTATACATCTGTGTTTCACTCGTTATAGTAACTTGTTGAAGAAGTTAATGATTTATGTATACATCTGTGTTTCACTCGTTATAGTAACTTGTTGAAGAAGTTAATGATTTATGTATACATCTGTGTTTCATTCGTTATAGTAACTTGTTGAAGAAGTTAATGATTTATGTATACATCTGTGTTTCATTCGTTATAGTAACTTGTTGAAGAAGTTAATGATTTATGTATACATCTGTGTTTCACTCGTTATAGTAACTTGTTGAAGAAGTTAATGATTTATGTATACATCTGTGTTTCACTTGTTATAGTAACTTGTTGAAGAAGTTAATGATTTATGTATACATCTGTGTTTCACTCGTTATAGTAACTTGTTGAAGAAGTTAATGATTTATGTATACATCTGTGTTTCATTCGTTATAGTAACTTGTTGAAGAAGTTAATGATTTATGTATACATCTGTGTTTCACTCGTTATAGTAACTTGTTTGAAAAGTTAATGATTTATGTATACATCTGTGTTTCATTCGTTATAGTAACTTGTTGAAGAAGTTAATGATTTATGTATACATCTGTGTTTCACTCGTTATAGTAACTTGTTGAAAAAGTTAATGATTTATGTATACATTTGTGTTTCATTTGTTATAGAAATTTGTTGAAGAAGTTTATGATTTTATCCTTAAATCTATGTTTCATTCGTTATGGTAACTGGTTGAAGAAGTTAATGATTTATGTATACATCTGTGTTTCATTCGTTATAGTAACTTGTTGAAGAAGTTAATGATTTATGTATACATCTGTGTTTCACTCGTTATAGTAACTTGTTTGAAGAAGTTAATGATTTATGTATACATCTGTGTTTCACTCGTTATAGTAACTTGTTGAAGAAGTTAATGATTTATGTATACATCTGTGTTTCATTCGTTATAGTAGTTTGTTGAAGAAGTTAATGATTTATGTATACATCTGTGTTTCATCTGTTATAGTAACTTGTTGAAAAGTTAATGATTTATGTATACATCTGTGTTTCATTCGTTATAGTAACTTGTTGAAGAAGTTAATGATTTATGTATACATCTGTGTTTCATTCGTTATAGTAGCTTGTTGAAGAAGTTAATGATTTATGTATACATCTGTGTTTCACTCTGTTATAGTAACTTGTTGAAGAAGTTAATGATTTATGTATACATCTGTGTTTCATTCTGTTATAGTAACTTGTTGAAGAAGTTAATGATTTATGTATACATCTGTGTTTCATTCTGTTATAGTAACTTGTTGAAGAAGTTAATGATTTATGTATACATCTGTGTTTCACTCGTTATAGTAACTTGTTGAAGAAGTTAATGATTTATGTATACATCTGTGTTTCATTCGTTATAGTAGCTTGTTGAAGAAGTTAATGATTTATGTATACATCTGTGTTTCACTCGTTATAGTAACTTGTTGAAGAAGTTAATGATTTATGTATACATCTGTGTTTCACTCGTTATAGTAACTTGTTGAAGAAGTTAATGATTTATGTATACATCTGTGTTTCACTCGTTATAGTAACTTGTTGAAGAAGTTAATGATTTATGTATACATCTGTGTTTCACTCGTTATAGTAACTTGTTGAAGAAGTTAATGATTTATGTATACATCTGTGTTTCATTCGTTATAGTAACTTGTTGAAGAAGTTAATGATTTATGTATACATCTGTGTTTCACTCTGTTATAGTAACTTGTTGAAGAAGTTAATGATTTATGTATACATCTGTGTTTCACTCGTTATAGTAACTTGTTGAAGAAGTTAATGATTTATGTATACATCTGTGTTTCATTCGTTATAGTAACTTGTTGAAGAAGTTAATGATTTATGTATACATCTGTGTTTCATTCGTTATAGTAACTTGTTGAAGAAGTTAATGATTTATGTATACATCTGTGTTTCACTCGTTATAGTAACTTGTTGAAGAAGTTAATGATTTATGTATACATCTGTGTTTCATTTGTTATAGTAACTTGTTGAAGAAGTTAATGATTTATGTATACATCTGTGTTTCACTCGTTATAGTAACTTGTTGAAGAAGTTAATGATTTATGTATACATCTGTGTTTCACTTGTTATAGTAACTTGTTGAAAAGTTAATGATTTATGTATACATCTGTGTTTCATTGTTATAGTAACTTGTTGAAGAAGTTAATGATTTATGTATACATCTGTGTTTCACTTGTTATAGTAACTTGTTGAAGAAGTTAATGATTTATGTATACATCTGTGTTTCACTCTGTTATAGTAACTTGTTGAAGAAGTTAATGATTTATGTATACATCTGTGTTTCATTCTGTTATAGTAACTTGTTGAAGAAGTTAATGATTTATGTATACATCTGTGTTTCACTCTGTTATAGTAACTTGTTGAAGAAGTTAATGATTTATGTATACATCTGTGTTTCACTTGTTATAGTAACTTGTTCAACAAGTTAATGATTTATGTATACATCTGTGTTTCACTCGTTACATTAACTTGTTGAAAAAGTTAATGATTTATGTATACATCTGTGTTTCACTCGTTATAGTAACTTGTTGAAAAAGTTAATGATTTATGTATACATCTGTGTTTCATTCGTTATAGTAACTTGTTGAAGAAGTTAATGATTTATGTATACATCTGTGTTTCACTCGTTATAGTAACTTGTTGAAGAAGTTAATGATTTATGTATACATCTGTGTTTCACTCGTTATAGTAACTTGTTGAAGAAGTTAATGATTTATGTATACATCTGTGTTTCATTCGTTATAGTAACTTGTTGAAGAAGTTAATGATTTATGTATACATCTGTGTTTCACTTGTTATAGTAACTTGTTGAAGAAGTTAATGATTTATGTATACATCTGTGTTTCATTCGTTATAGTAACTTGTTGAAGAAGTTAATGATTTATGTATACATCTGTGTTTCACTGTTATAGTAACTTGTTGAAGAAGTTAATGATTTATGTATACATCTGTGTTTCATTTCGTTATAGTAACTTGTTGAAGAAGTTAATGATTTATGTATACATCTGTGTTTCATTTGTTATAGTAACTTGTTGAAGAAGTTAATGATTTATGTATACATCTGTGTTTCACTTGTTATAGTAACTTGTTGAAGAAGTTAATGATTTATGTATACATCTGTGTTTCACTCGTTATAGTAACTTGTTGAAAAGTTAATGATTTATGTATACATCTGTGTTTCACCTCGTTATAGTAACTTGTTGAAAGAAGTTAATGATTTATGTATACATCTGTGTTTCACTCGTTATAGTAACTTGTTGAAGAAGTTAATGATTTATGTATACATCTGTGTTTCATTCGTTATAGTAACTTGTTGAAGAAGTTAATGATTTATGTATACATCTGTGTTTCACTCGTTATAGTAACTTGTTGAAGAAGTTAATGATTTATGTATACATCTGTGTTTCACTCGTTATAGTAACTTGTTGAAGAAGTTAATGATTTATGTATACATCTGTGTTTCATTCGTTATAGTAACTTGTTGAAGAAGTTAATGATTTATGTATACATCTGTGTTTCACTCTGTTATAGTAACTTGTTGAAGAAGTTAATGATTTATGTATACATCTGTGTTTCATTTGTTATAGTAACTTGTTGAAGAAGTTAATGATTTATGTATACATCTGTGTTTCATTTGTTATAGTAACTTGTTGAAGAAGTTAATGATTTATGTATACATCTGTGTTTCACTTGTTATAGTAACATGTTGAAGAAGTTAATGATTTATGTATACATCTGTGTTTCACTCGTTATAGTAACTTGTTGAAGAAGTTAATGATTTATGTATACATCTGTGTTTCACTCTGTTATAGTAACTTGTTGAAGAAGTTAATGATTTATGTATACATCTGTGTTTCACTCGTTATAGTAACTTGTTGAAGAAGTTAATGATTTATGTATACATCTGTGTTTCATTCGTTATAGTAACTTGTTGAAGAAGTTAATGATTTATGTATACATCTGTGTTTCATTCGTTATAGTAACTTGTTGAAGAAGTTAATGATTTATGTATACATCTGTGTTTCACTCGTTATAGTAACTTGTTGAAGAAGTTAATGATTTATGTATACATCTGTGTTTCACTCGTTATAGTAACTTGTTGAAAAAGTTAATGATTTATGTATACATCTGTGTTTCACTCGTTATAGTAACTTGTTGAAGAAGTTAATGATTTATGTATACATCTGTGTTTCATAATTATAGTAACTTGTTGAAGAAGTTAATGATTTATGTATACATCTGTGTTTCACTTGTTATAGTAACTTGTTGAAAAGTTAATGATTTATGTATACATCTGTGTTTCACTCGTTATAGTAACTTGTTGAAGAAGTTAATGATTTATGTATACATCTGTGTTTCATTCGTTATAGTAACTTGTTGAAGAAGTTAATGATTTATGTATACATCTGTGTTTCACTCGTTATAGTAACTTGTTGAAAAGTTAATGATTTATGTATACATCTGTGTTTCATTCGTTATAGTAACTTGTTGAAGAAGTTAATGATTTATGTATACATCTGTGTTTCACTCGTTATAGTAACTTGTTGAAGAAGTTAATGATTTATGTATACATCTGTGTTTCATTTGTTATAGTAACTTGTTGAAGAAGTTAATGATTTATGTATACATCTGTGTTTCATTCGTTATAGTAACTTGTTGAAGAAGTTAATGATTTATGTATACATCTGTGTTTCATTCGTTATAGTAACTTGTTGAAGAAGTTAATGATTTATGTATACATCTGTGTTTCACTCGTTATAGTAACTTGTTTGAAGAAGTTAATGATTTATGTATACATCTGTGTTTCACTCGTTATAGTAACTTGTTGAAGAAGTTAATGATTTATGTATACATCTGTGTTTCACTTGTTATAGTAACTTGTTGAAGAAGTTAATGATTTATGTATACATCTGTGTTTCACTCTGTTATAGTAACTTGTTGAAAAGTTAATGATTTATGTATACATCTGTGTTTCATTCGTTATAGTAACTTGTTGAAGAAGTTAATGATTTATGTATACATCTGTGTTTCATTCGTTATAGTAACTTGTTGAAGAAGTTAATGATTTATGTATACATCTGTGTTTCACTCGTTATAGTAACTTGTTGAAGAAGTTAATGATTTATGTATACATCTGTGTTTCATTCGTTATAGTAACTTGTTGAAGAAGTTAATGATTTATGTATACATATGTGTTTCTTTGTTTTAGTAACTTGTTGAAGAAGTTAATGATTTATGTATACATCTGTGTTTCATTCGTTATAGTAACTTGTTGAAGAAGTTAATGATTTATGTATACATCTGTGTTTCATTCGTTATAGTAACTTGTTGAAGAAGTTAATGATTTATGTATTGAAGAAGTTAATGATTTATGTATACATCTGTGTTTCATTCGTTATAGTAACTTGTTGAAGAAGTTAATGATTTATGTATACATCTGTGTTTCATTTGTTATAGTAACTTGTTGAAGAAGTTAATGATTTATGTATACATCTGTGTTTCACTTGTTATAGTAACTTGTTGAAGAAGTTAATGATTTATGTATACATCTGTGTTTCACTTGTTATAGTAACTTGTTGAAGAAGTTAATGATTTATGTATACATCTGTGTTTCACTCGTTATAGTAACTTGTTGAAAAAGTTAATGATTTATGTATACATCTGTGTTTCATTCGTTATAGTAACTTGTTGAAGAAGTTAATGATTTATGTATACATCTGTGTTTCATTCGTTATAGTAACTTGTTGAAGAAGTTAATGATTTATGTATACATCTGTGTTTCACTCGTTATAGTAACTTGTTGAAGAAGTTAATGATTTATGTATACATCTGTGTTTCATCTGTTATAGTAACTTGTTGAAGAAGTTAATGATTTATGTATACATCTGTGTTTCATCTGTTATAGTAACTTGTTGAAGAAGTTAATGATTTATGTATACATCTGTGTTTCATCTGTTATAGTAACTTGTTGAAGAAGTTAATGATTTATGTATACATCTGTGTTTCACTTGTTATAGTAACTTGTTGAAAAGTTAATGATTTATGTATACATCTGTGTTTCACCTGTTATAGTAACTTGTTGAAGAAGTTAATGATTTATGTATACATCTGTGTTTCATCTTGTTATAGTAACTTGTTGAAGAAGTTAATGATTTATGTATACATCTGTGTTTCATTTGTTATAGTAACTTGTTGAAGAAGTTAATGATTTATGTATACATCTGTGTTTCATCTGTTATAGTAACTTGTTGAAGAAGTTAATGATTTATGTATACATCTGTGTTTCACTCGTTATAGTAACTTGTTGAAGAAGTTAATGATTTATGTATACATCTGTGTTTCATTCGTTATAGTAACTTGTTGAAGAAGTTAATGATTTATGTATACATCTGTGTTTCATCTGTTATAGTAACTTGTTGAAGAAGTTAATGATTTATGTATACATCTGTGTTTCACTCTGTTATAGTAACTTGTTGAAGAAGTTAATGATTTATGTATACATCTGTGTTTCATTCGTTATAGTAACTTGTTGAAGAAGTTAATGATTTATGTATACATCTGTGTTTCACTCGTTATAGTAACTTGTTGAAGAAGTTAATGATTTATGTATACATCTGTGTTTCACTCGTTATAGTAACTTGTTGAAGAAGTTAATGATTTATGTATACATCTGTGTTTCATCTGTTATAGTAACTTGTTGAAGAAGTTAATGATTTATGTATACATCTGTGTTTCATTCTGTTATAGTAACTTGTTGAAGAAGTTAATGATTTATGTATACATCTGTGTTTCACTCGTTATAGTAACTTGTTGAAGAAGTTAATGATTTATGTATACATCTGTGTTTCATTCGTTATAGTAACTTGTTGAAGAAGTTAATGATTTATGTATACATCTGTGTTTCATCTCGTTATAGTAACTTGTTGAAGAAGTTAATGATTTATGTATACATCTGTGTTTCACCTGTTATAGTAACTTGTTGAAGAAGTTAATGATTTATGTATACATCTGTGTTTCATCTGTTATAGTAACTTGTTGAAGAAGTTAATGATTTATGTATACATCTGTGTTTCATCTGTTATAGTAACTTGTTGAAGAAGTTAATGATTTATGTATACATCTGTGTTTCACTTGTTATAGTAACTTGTTGAAGAAGTTAATGATTTATGTATACATCTGTGTTTCACTTGTTATAGTAACTTGTTGAAGAAGTTAATGATTTATGTATACATCTGTGTTTCACTTGTTATAGTAACTTGTTGAAGAAGTTAATGATTTATGTATACATCTGTGTTTCACCTCGTTATAGTAACTTTTTTCACCTGTTAATGATTTATGTATACATCTGTGTTTCACTCTTGTTATAGTAACTTGTTGAAGAAGTTAATGATTTATGTATACATCTGTGTTTCATTCTGTTATAGTAACTTGTTGAAGAAGTTAATGATTTATGTATACATCTGTGTTTCATCTGTTATAGTAACTTGTTGAAAAGTTAATGATTTATGTATACATCTGTGTTTCACTTGTTATAGTAACTTGTTGAAGAAGTTAATGATTTATGTATACATCTGTGTTTCATTTGTTATAGTAACTTGTTGAAGAAGTTAATGATTTATGTATACATCTGTGTTTCACCTGTTATAGTAACTTGTTGAAGAAGTTAATGATTTATGTATACATCTGTGTTTCATCTGTTATAGTAACTTGTTGAAGAAGTTAATGATTTATGTATACATCTGTGTTTCACCTGTTATAGTAACTTGTTGAAAAAGTTAATGATTTATGTATACATCTGTGTTTCATTCGTTATAGTAACTTGTTGAAGAAGTTAATGATTTATGTATACATCTGTGTTTCACTCGTTATAATGATTTAACTCTGTTTTCATCTGAAGTAAGTTAATTAATTTATGTATACATCTGTGTTTCATTCGTTATAGTAACTTGTTGAAGAAGTTAATGATTTATGTATACATCTGTGTTTCACCTGTTATAGTAACTTGTTGAAGAAGTTAATGATTTATGTATACATCTGTGTTTCATTCGTTATAGTAACTTGTTGAAGAAGTTAATGATTTATGTATACATCTGTGTTTCACTCGTTATAGTAACTTGTTGAAGAAGTTAATGATTTATGTATACATCTGTGTTTCATCTGTTATAGTAACTTGTTGAAGAAGTTAATGATTTATGTATACATCTGTGTTTCATCTGTTATAGTAACTTGTTGAAGAAGTTAATGATTTATGTATACATCTGTGTTTCACTCGTTATAGTAACTTGTTGAAGAAGTTAATGATTTATGTATACATCTGTGTTTCATCTGTTATAGTAACTTGTTGAAGAAGTTAATAATTTATGTATACATATGTGTTTCTTTGTTTTAGTAACTTGTTGAAGAAGTTAATGATTTATGTATACATCTGTGTTTAATTCCTTATAGTAGCTTGTTCAAGAAGTTAATGATTTATGTATACATCTGTGTTTCATCTGTTATAGTTATAGTAACATCTGTGTTTCATTCGTTATAGTAACTTGTTGTTAATGATTTATGTATACATCTGTGTTTCACTCGTTATAGTAACTTGTTGAAAAAGTTAATGATTTATGTATACATCTGTGTTTCACTCGTTATAGTAACTTGTTGAAAAAGTTAATGATTTATGTATACATCTGTGTTTCATTCGTTATAGTAGCTTGTTGAAGAAGTTAATGATTTATGTATACATCTGTGTTTCATTCGTTATAGTAACTTGTTGAAAAAGTTAATGATTTATGTATACATCTGTGTTTCATTTGTTATAGTAACTTGTTGAAGAAGTTAATGATTTATGTATACATCTGTGTTTCACTCTTGTTATAGTAACTTGTTGAAGAAGTTAATGATTTTATGTATACATCTGTGTTTCATCTGTTATAGTAACTTGTTGAAGAAGTTAATGATTTATGTATACATCTGTGTTTCACATAGTAACTTGTTGAAGAAGTTAATGATTTATGTATACATCTGTTTTCATATAGTAACTTGTTGAAGAAGTTAATGATTTATGTATACATCTGTGTTTCATCTGTTATAGTAACTTGTTGAAGAAGTTAATGATTTATGTATACATCTGTGTTTCATCTGTTATAGTAACTTGTTGAAGAAGTTAATGATTTATGTATACATCTGTGTTTCATTCGTTATAGTAACTTGTTGAAGAAGTTAATGATTTATGTATACATCTGTGTTTCATAGTAACTTGTTATAGTTTAACTTGTTGAAGAAGTTAATGATTTATGTATACATCTGTGTTTCACTCGTTATAGTAACTTGTTGAAGAAGTTAATGATTTATGTATACATCTGTGTTTCATTCGTTATAGTAACTTGTTGAAGAAGTTAATGATTTATGTATACATCTGTGTTTCACTCGTTATAGTAACTTGTTATAGATTTATGTATACTCTGTGTTTCACTCTGTTATAGAACTTGTTGAAGAAGTTAATGATTTATGTATACATCTGTGTTTCATTCTGTTATAGTAACTTGTTGAAGAAGTTAATGATTTATGTATACATCTGTGTTTCATCTGTTATAGTAACTTGTTGAAGAAGTTAATGATTTATGTATACATCTGTGTTTCACTCGTTATAGTAACTTGTTGAAGAAGTTAATGATTTATGTATACATCTGTGTTTCATTCGTTATAGTAACTTGTTGAAGAAGTTAATGATTTATGTATACATCTGTGTTTCACCTGTTATAGTAACTTGTTGAAGAAGTTAATGATTTATGTATACATCTGTGTTTCATTCGTTATAGTAACTTGTTGAAGAAGTTAATGATTTATGTATACATCTGTGTTTCATTCGTTATAGTAACTTGTTGAAGAAGTTAATGATTTATGTATACATCTGTGTTTCACCTGTTATAGTAACTTGTTGAAGAAGTTAATGATTTATGTATACATCTGTGTTTCATCTGTTATAGTAACTTGTTGAAGAAGTTAATGATTTATGTATACATCTGTGTTTCATCTGTTATAGTAACTTGTTGAAGAAGTTAATGATTTATGTATACATCTGTGTTTCATCTGTTATAGTAACTTGTTGAAGAAGTTAGTTTATGTATACATCTGTTTTCACCTGTTATAGTAACTTGTTAATTAATGATTTATGTATACATCTGTGTTTCACTCTGTTATAGTAACTTGTTGAAGAAGTTAATGATTTATGTATACATCTGTGTTTCACCTCGTTATAGTAACTTGTTGAAGAAGTTAATGATTTATGTATACATCTGTGTTTCACTCGTTATAGTAACTTGTTGAAGAAGTTAATGATTTATGTATACATCTGTGTTTCACTCGTTATAGTAACTTGTTGAAGAAGTTAATGATTTATGTATACATCTGTGTTTCACTCTGTTATAGTAACTTGTTGAAGAAGTTAATGATTTATGTATACATCTGTGTTTCATTCTGTTATAGTAACTTGTTGAAGAAGTTAATGATTTATGTATACATCTGTGTTTCACTCGTTATAGTAACTTGTTGAAGAAGTTAATGATTTATGTATACATCTGTGTTTCACTCGTTATAGTAACTTGTTGAAGAAGTTAATGATTTATGTATACATCTGTGTTTCACTCGTTATAGTAACTTGTTGAAGAAGTTAATGATTTATGTATACATCTGTGTTTCATCTGTTATAGTAACTTGTTGAAGAAGTTAATGATTTATGTATACATCTGTGTTTCACTCGTTATAGTAACTTGTTGAAGAAGTTAATGATTTATGTATACATCTGTGTTTCATTCGTTATAGTAACTTGTTGAAGAAGTTAATGATTTATGTATACATCTGTGTTTCACTCGTTATAGTAACTTGTTGAAGAAGTTAATGATTTATGTATACATCTGTGTTTCACTCTGTTATAGTAACTTGTTGAAGAAGTTAATGATTTATGTATACATCTGTGTTTCATTCGTTATAGTAACTTGTTGAAGAAGTTAATGATTTATGTATACATCTGTGTTTCATTCGTTATAGTAACTTGTTGAAGAAGTTAATGATTTATGTATACATCTGTGTTTCACCTGTTATAGTAACTTGTTGAAGAAGTTAATGATTTATGTATACATCTGTGTTTCATCTGTTATAGTAACTTGTTGAAGAAGTTAATGATTTATGTATACATCTGTGTTTCATCTCGTTATAGTAACTTGTTGAAAAGTTAATGATTTATGTATACATCTGTGTTTCATTCGTTATAGTAACTTGTTGAAGAAGTTAATGATTTATGTATACATCTGTGTTTCATCTGTTATAGTAACTTGTTGAAGAAGTTAATGATTTATGTATACATCTGTGTTTCATCTGTTATAGTAACTTGTTGAAGAAGTTAATGATTTATGTATACATCTGTGTTTCATCTGTTATAGTAACTTGTTGAAGAAGTTAATGATTTATGTATACATCTGTGTTTCATCTGTTATAGTAACTTGTTGAAGAAGTTAATGATTTATGTATACATCTGTGTTTCATTCGTTATAGTAACTTGTTGAAGAAGTTAATGATTTATGTATACATCTGTGTTTCACTCGTTATAGTAACTTGTTGAAGAAGTTAATGATTTATGTATACATCTGTGTTTCACTCTGTTATAGTAACTTGTTGAAGAAGTTAATGATTTATGTATACATCTGTGTTTCATTCGTTATAGTAACTTGTTGAAGAAGTTAATGATTTATGTATACATCTGTGTTTCACCTGTTATAGTAACTTGTTGAAGAAGTTAATGATTTATGTATACATCTGTGTTTCACTCTGTTATAGTAACTTGTTGAAGAAGTTAATGATTTATGTATACATCTGTGTTTCACCTGTTATAGTAACTTGTTGAAGAAGTTAATGATTTATGTATACATCTGTGTTTCACCTGTTATAGTAACTTGTTGAAGAAGTTAATGATTTATGTATACATCTGTGTTTCATTCGTTATAGTAACTTGTTGAAGAAGTTAATGATTTATGTATACATCTGTGTTTCACCTCGTTATAGTAACTTGTTGAAGAAGTTAATGATTTATGTATACATCTGTGTTTCATTCTGTTATAGTAACTTGTTGAAGAAGTTAATGATTTATGTATACATCTGTGTTTCATCTGTTATAGTAACTTGTTGAAGAAGTTAATGATTTATGTATACATCTGTGTTTCACTCTGTTATAGTAACTTGTTGAAGAAGTTAATGATTTATGTATACATCTGTGTTTCATTCGTTATAGTAACTTGTTGAAGAAGTTAATGATTTATGTATACATCTGTGTTTCATTGTTATAGTAACTTGTTGAAGAAGTTAATGATTTATGTATACATCTGTGTTTCAGTAACTTGTTATAGTAACTTGTTGAAGAAGTTAATGATTTATGTATACATCTGTGTTTCACTTGTTATAGTAACTTGTTGAAGAAGTTAATGATTTATGTATACATCTGTGTTTCATCTGTTATAGTAACTTGTTGAAGAAGTTAATGATTTATGTATACATCTGTGTTTCACTCGTTATAGTAACTTGTTGAAGAAGTTAATGATTTATGTATACATCTGTGTTTCACCTGTTATAGTAACTTGTTGAAAAGTTAATGATTTATGTATACATCTGTGTTTCATCTGTTATAGTAACTTGTTGAAGAAGTTAATGATTTATGTATACATCTGTGTTTCATCTGTTATAGTAACTTGTTGAAGAAGTTAATGATTTATGTATACATCTGTGTTTCATCTCTGTTATAGTAACTTGTTGAAGAAGTTAATGATTTATGTATACATCTGTGTTTCATCTCGTTATAGTAACTTGTTGAAGAAGTTAATGATTTATGTATACATCTGTGTTTCATCTGTTATAGTAACTTGTTGAAGAAGTTAATGATTTATGTATACATCTGTGTTTCATTCGTTATAGTAACTTGTTGAAGAAGTTAATGATTTATGTATACATCTGTGTTTCACCTGTTATAGTAACTTGTTGAAGAAGTTAATGATTTATGTATACATCTGTGTTTCACTTGTTATAGTAACTTGTTGAAGAAGTTAATGATTTATGTATACATCTGTGTT
>NC_134826.1:13511650-13549999 GCF_004210375.1 Tachypleus tridentatus | reverse complement strand
TTAATAAGAAATCAATCGCACACTATTACTAGTATTAAGTAATATAAATAACAACAGTTAATAGAAATCAATCGCACACCATTAACAAATACTAGTATTAAGTAATATAATAACAACAGTTAATAGGAAATCAATCGCACACTATTAGTAGTTTTATATTAAGTAATATAAATCAACAACAGTTAGGTATAAGTAAATCAATCGCACACTATTACTAGTATTAAGTAATATAATAACAACAGTTAATAGGAAATCAATCGCACACTATTACTAGTGTTAAGTAATATAATAACAACAGTTAATAGGAAATCAATCGCACACTATTAGTAGTGTTAAGTAATATAATAACAACAGTTAATAGGAAATCAATCGCACACTATTACTAGTATTAAGTAATATAATAACAACAGTTAATAGGAAATCAATCGCACACTATTACTAGTATTAAGTAATATAATAACAAATCAATCGTTAATAGGTAAATCAATCGCACACTATTACTAGTGTTAAGTAATATAACAACAACAGTTAATAAAGAAATCAATCGCACACTATTACTGAGTGTTAAGTAATATAATAACAACAGTTAATAGGAAATCAATCGCACACTATTACTAGCATTAAGTAATATAATAACAACAGTTAATAGGAAATCAATCGCACACTATTACTAGTGTTAAGTAATATAACAACAACAGTTAATAGGAAATCAATCGCACACTATTAGTATGGTAAGTAATATAATAACAACAATTAATAGGAAATCAATCGCACACTATTACTAGTATTAAGTAATATAATAACAACAACAGTTAATAGGAAATCAATCGCACACTATTACTAGTATTAAGTAATATAACAACAAGTAGTAACAATCGCACACTATTACTAGTATTAAGTAATATAATAACAATTAATAAGAAATCAATCGCACACTATTAGTAGTGTTAAGTAATATAATAACAACAGTTAATAGGAAATCAATCGCACACTATTACTATTAAGTAATATAAGTAATATAAATCAATCAACAGTTAATTAAGTAAATAAATCGCACACTATTACTAGTATTAAGTAATATAACAACAACAGTTAATAGGAAATCAATCGCACACTATTACTGGTATTAAGTAATATAACAACAACAGTTAATAGGAAATCAATCGCACACTATTACTAGTATTAAGTAATATAATAACAACAATTAATAGGAAATCAATCGCACACTATTACTAGTATTAAGTAATATAATAACAACAGTTAATAGGAAATCAATCGCACACTATTACTAGTATTAAGTAATATAATAACAACAGTTAATAGGAAATCAATCGCACACTTATTAGTAATTAAGTAATATAATAACAACAGTTAATAGGAAATCAATCGCACACTATTACTAGTATTAAGTAATATAACAACAACAGTTAATAGGAAATCAATCGCACACTATTAGTAGTGTTAAGTAATATAATAACAACAGTTAATAGGAAATCAATCGCACACTATTACTAGGTTAATAGTAAAAAATATAATAACAACAGTTAATAGGAAATCAATCGCACACTATTACTAGTATTAAGTAATATAACAACAACAGTTAATAGGAAATCAATCGCACACTATTACTAGTGTTAAGTAATATAATAACAACAGTTAATAAAATCAATCGCACACTATTACTAGTATTAAGTAATATAATAACAACAGTTAATAGGAAATCAATCGCACACTATTAGTAGTGTTAAGTAATATAATAACAACAGTTAATAGGAAATCAATCGCACACTATTACTAGTATTAAGTAATATAATAACAACAGTTAATAGGAAATCAATCGCACACTATACTAGTGTTATTAGTAATATAATAACAACAGTTAATAGGAAATCAATCGCACACTATTACTAGTATTAAGTAATATAATAACAACAGTTAATAGGAAATCAATCGCACACTATTACTAGTATTAAGTAATATAACAACAACAACAGTTAATAGGAAATCAATCGCACACTATTACTAGTATTAAAGTAATATAACAACAACAGTAGTAATAGGAAATCAATCGCACACTATTACTAGTGTTAAGTAATATAATAACAACAGTTAATAGGAAATCAATCGCACACTATTACTAGTATTAAGTAATATAATAACAACAGTTAATAGGAAATCAATCGCACACTATTACTAGTGTTAAGTAATATAACAACAACAGTTAATAGGAAATCAATCGCACACTATTAATATAACAACAACAGTAAATAGTATTCGCACAGTAATATAATAACAACAGTTAATAGGAAATCAATCGCACACTATTACTAGTATTAAGTAATATAATAACAACAGTTAATAGTAAAAATCAATCGCACACTATTAGTAGTATTAAGTAATATAATAACAACAGTTAATAGGAAATCAATCGCACACTATTACTAGTATTAAGTAATATAATAACAACAGTTAATAGGAAATCAATCGCACACTATTACTAGTATTAAGTAATATAACAACAACAGTTAATAGGAAATCAATCGCACACTATTAGTAGTGTTAAGTAATATAATAACAACAGTTAATAGGAAATCAATCGCACACTATTACTAGTGTTAAGTAATATAATAACAACAGTTAATAAGAAATCAATCGCACACTATTACTAGTGTTAAGTAAAAGTAATAAAATCAATCAATTAATAGGAAATCAATCGCACACTATTACTTAATAGTATTAAGTAATATAATAACAACAGTTAATAGGAAATCAATCGCACACTATTACTAGTGTTAAGTAATATAATAACAACAGTTAATAGGAAATCAATCGCACACTATTACTCGTATTAAGTAATATAAAAACAACAGTTAATAGGAAATCAATCGCACACTATTAGTAGTGTTAAGTAATATAATAACAACAGTTAATAGGAAATCAATCGCACACTATTACTAGTATTAAGTAATATAATAACAACAGTTAATAGGAAATCAATCGCACACTATTACTAAGTATTAAGTAATATAACAACAACTTACTATTAAGTTAATAGGAAATCAATCGCACACTATTACTAGTATTAAGTAATATAATAACAACAGTTAATAGGAAATCAATCGCACACTATTACTAACAACAGTATTAAGTAATATAAGTAACAACAGTTAATAGGAAATCAATCGCACACTATTACTAGTATTAAGTAATATAATAACAACAGTTAATAGGAAATCAATCGCACACTATTAGTAGTGTTTAGTAATATAATAACAACAATTAATAGGAAATCAATCGCACACTATTACTAGTATTAAGTAATATAACAACAACAGTTAATAGGGAAATCAATCGCACACTATTACTAGTGTTAAGTAATATAACAACAACAGTTAATAGGAAATCAATCGCACACTATTACTAGTGTTAAGTAATATAATAACAACAATTAATAGGAAATCAATCGCACACTATTACTAGTATTAAGTAATATAACAACAACAGTTAATAGGAAATCAATCGCACACTATTACTAATATATAATAACAACAGTTAATAGGAAATCAATCGCACACTATTACTAGTATTAAGTAATATAATAACAACAGTTAATAGGAAATCAATCGCACACTATTAGTAGTGTTAAGTAATATAATAACAACAGTTAATAGGAAATCAATCGCACACTATTACTAGTGTTAAGTAATATAACAACAACAGTTAATAGGAAATCAATCGCACACTATTACTAATATTAAGTAATATAATAACAACAGTTAATAAGAAATCAATCGCACACTATTACTAGTATTAAGTAATATAATAACAACAGTTAATAGGAAATCAATCGCACACTATTACTAGTGTTAAGTAATATAACAACAACAGTTAATAGGAAATCAATCGCACACTACTACTGTTTAAGTAATATAAAAAAAACAGTTAATAGGAAATCAATCGCACACTATTACTAGTGTTAAGTAATATAACAACAACAGTTAATAGGAAATCAATCGCACACTATTATTTAGTAATATAACAACAACAGTAGGAAATCAATCGCACACTATTAGTTAATATTAAGTAATATAATAACAACAATTAATAGGAAATCAATCGCACACTATTACTAATATTAAGTAATATAACAACAACAGTTAATAGGAAATCAATCGCACACTATTACTAGTTATTAAGTAATATAACAACAACAGTTAATATCAATCGCACACTATTACTAGTATTAAGTAATATAAACCACAGTAATATAATCGCACACTATTACAACAGTTAATAGGAAATCAATCGCACACTATTATTAGTAATTAAGTAATATAACAACAACAATTAATAGGAAATCAATCGCACACTATTACTAATATTAAGTAATATAATAACAACAGTTAAAAGGAAATCAATCGCACACTATTGCTAGTATTAACGTAATATAACAACAACAGGTAATAAGAAATCAATCGCACACTAATTACTAGTATTAAGTAATATAATAACAACAATTAATAGGAAATCAATCGCACACTATTACTAGTGTTAAAAATATAACAACAACACTTAATAGGAAATCAATCGCACACTATTAGTGGTGTTAAGTAATATAATAACAACAGTTGATAGGAAATCAATCGCACACTATTAGTGGTGTTAAGTAATATAATAACAACAGTAAAAGGAAATCAATCGCACACTACTGCTAGTGTTAGTAATATAATAACAACAGTTAATAGGAAATCAATCGCACACTATTACTTGTATTAAGTAATATAACAACAACAGTTAATAGGAAATTAATCGCACACTATTACTAGTGTTAAGTAATATAACAACAACAGTTAATAGGAAATTAATCGCACACAATTAGTAATATTAAGTAATATAACAACAACAGTTAATATGGAAATCAATCGCACACTATTACTAGTGTTAAGTAATATAACAACAACAGTTAATAGGAAATCAATCGCACACTATTACTAATATTAAGTAATATAATAACAACAGTTAATAGGAAATCAATCGCACACTATTACTAGTATTAAGTAATATAACAACAACAATTAATAGGAAATCAATCGCACACTATTGCTGGTGTTAAGTAATATAATAACAACAGTTAATAAGAAATCAATCGCACACTATTACTTCTATTAAGTAATATAACAACAACAATTAATAGAAAATCAATCGCACATAATTACTAGTGTTAAGTAATATAACAACAACAGTTAATAGTGAATCAATTGCACACTATTAGTAGTGTTAAGTAATATAAAATCAACAATTAATAAGAAATCAATCGCACATTATTACTAATATTAAGTAATATAATAACAATAATTAATAGGAAATCAATCGCACACTATTACTAGTGTTAAAAAATATAACAACAACATTTAATAGGAAATCAATCGCACACTATTGACAGTGTTAAGTAATATAATAACAACAATTAATAAGAAATCAATCGCACACTATTACTTGTATTATGTAATATAATTGCAACAGTTAATAGGAAATCTATCGCGCACTGTTAGTAGTGTTTAGTAATATAATAACAACAGTTAATAGGAAATCAATCGCACACTATTACTAGTATTACGTAATATAATAACAACAGTTAATAGGAAATCAATCGCACACTATTAGTAGTGTTAAGTAATATGATAACAACAGTTAATAGGAAATCAATCGCACACCATTACCTGTTTTAAGTAATATAACAACAACAGTTAATAGGAAATCAATCGCACACTATTACTAATATTAAGTAATATAATATTAACAGTTAATAAGAAATCAGTCACACACTATTACTAGCATTAAGTAATATAATAACAACAGATAATAAGAAATCAATCGCACACTATTACTCTATTAAGTAATATAATAACAACAGTTAATAGGAAATCAATCGCACACTGTTACTAGTATTAAGTAATATAATAACAACAATTAATAGGAAATCAATCGCACACTATTGCTGGTGTTAAGTAATATAATAACAACAGTTAATAAGAAATCAATCGCACACTATTACTTCTATTAAGTAATATAAACAGTTAATAGGAAATCAATCGCACACTATTACTAGTGTTAAGTAATATAACAACAACAGTAATAGGAAATCAATCGCACACTATTAGTAATGTTAAGTAATATAATAACAGTTAATAGGAAATCAATCGCACACTATTACTAGTGTTAAGTAATATAACAACAACAGTTAACAGGAAATCAATCGCACACTATTACTAGTATTACGTAATATAATAACAGCAGTTAATAGGAAATCAATCGCACACTATTGCTAGTGTTAAGTAATATAATAACAACAATTAATAGGAAATCAATCGCACACTATTACTAATATTAAGTAATATAATAACAACAGTTAATAGGAAATCAATCGCACACTATTGCTAGTATTACGTAATATAACAACAACAGTTAATAGGAAATCAATCGCACCTATTACTAGTATTAAGTAATATAATAACAACAATTAATAGGAAATCAATCGCACACTATTACTTGTGTTAAAAATATAACAACAACAGTTAATAGGAAATCAATCGCACACTATTGCTAGTGTTAAGTAATATAATAACAACAATTAATAAGAAATCAATCGCACACTATTACTTGTATTATGTAATATAATAACAACAGTTAATAGGAAATCAATCGCACACTATTAGTAGTGTTTAGTAATATAATAACAACAATTTTTAGGAAATCAATCGCACACTATTACTAATATTAAGTAATATCAACAGTTAATAAGAAATCAATCGCACATTATTAGTATTAAGTAATATAACAACAACAGTTAATATAAATCAATCGCACACTATTACAACAGTTAATAGAAATCAATCGCACACTATTACTAGTGTTAAGTAATATAACAACAACAGTTAATAGAAATCAATCGCACAATTACTAGTATTAAGTATATAATAACAACAGTTAATAGGAAATCAATCGCACACTATTAGTAATATAACAACAACAATTAATAGGAAATCAATCACACACAATTAGTATTAAGTAATATAACAACAACAGTTAATAGGAAATCAATCGCACACTATTACTAGTGTTAAGTAATATAACAACAACAGTTAATAGGAAATCAATCGCACACTATTAGTAATGTTAAGTAATATAATAACAACAATTAATAGGAAATCAATCGCACACTATTACTAATATTAAGTAATATAACGTTAATAGGAAATCAATCGCACACTATTACTAGTATTACGTAATATAATAACAACAGTTAATAAGAAATCAATCGCACACTATTAGTAGTGTTAAATAATATAATAACAACAGTTAATAGGAAATCAATCGCACACCATTACCTGTATTAAGTAATATAACAACAACAGTTAATAGGAAATCAATCGCACACTATTACTAGTGTTAAGTAATATAACAACAACAGTTAATAGGAAATCAATCGCACACTATTACTATTATTAAGTAATATAACAACAACAGTTAATAGGAAATCAATCGCACACTATTACTAGTGTTAAGTAATATAACGACAACAGTTAATAGGAAATCAATCGCACACTATTAGTAGTGTTAAGTAATATAATAACAACAATTAATAGGAAATCAATCGCACACTATTAGTAGTGTTAAGTAATATAATAACAACAGTTAATAGGAAATCAATCGCACACTATTACTAGTATTAAGTAATATAACAACAACAGTTAATAGGAAATCGTTCGCACACTATTACTAGTATTACGTAATATAATAACAACAGTTAATAAGAAATCAATCGCACACTATTAGTAGTGTTAAGTAATATAATAACAACAGTTAATAGGAAATCAATCGCACACCATTACCTGTATTAAGTAATATAACAACAACAGTTAATAGGAAATCAATCGCACATAATTACTATTATTAAGTAATATAATAACAACAATTAATAGGAAATCAACGCATCCAATTACTAAATTAAGTAATATAACAACAACAGTTAATAGGAAATCAATCGCACACTATTACTAGTATTACGTAATATAACAAAAACAGTGAATAGGAAATCAATCGCACACTATTAGTAGTGTTAAGTAATATAATAACAACAATTAATAGGAAATCAATCGCACACTATTACTAGTATTAAGTAATATAATAACAACAGATAATAAGAAATCAATCGCATAATATTACTTCTATTAAGTAATATAATAAAAACAGTGAATAGGAAATCAATCGCCCACTATTACTAGTATTACGTAATATAATAACAAGTGTTAATAGGAAATCAATCGCACACTATTACTAACATTAAGTAATATAACAACAACAGTTAATAGGAAATAAATCGCACACTATTAGTAGTGTTAAGTAATATAATAATAACAATTAATAGGAAATCAATCGCACACTATTACTAGTGTTGAAAAATATAACAACAACAGTTAACAGCAAATCAATCGCACACTATTAGTGGTGGTAAGTAATATAATAACAACAGTTAATAGGAAATCAATCGCACACTATTGCTAGTGTTAAGTAATATAATAACAACAATTAATAAGAAATCAATCGCACACTATTATTTGTATTATGTAATGTAATAGCAACAGTTAATAGGAAATCAATCGCACACTATTAGTAGTTTTAAGTAATATAATAACAACAATTAATAGGAAATCAATCGCACACTATTACTAATATTAAGTAATATAATAACAACAGTTAATAGGAAATAAATCGCCCACTATTACTGATAGTAAGTAATATAATAACAACAGTTAATAGTAAATCAATCGCACACTATTACTAGTATTAAGTAATATAATAACAACAGATAATAAGAAATCAATCGCACACTATTACTAATATTAAGTAATATAATAACAACAGTTAATAGGAAATTAATCGCACACTATTGCTAGTATTACGTAATATAACAACAACTGTTAATAGGAAATCAATCGCACACTATTAGTACTTTTAAGTAATATAATAACAGCAGTTACTAGAAAATCAATCGCACACTGTTACTAGTATTAAGTAATATAATAACAACAATTAATAGGAAATCAATCGCACACTATTACTGGTGTTAAATAATATAACAACAACAGTTAATAGGAAATCAATCGCACACTATTAGTAGTGTTAAGTAATATAATAACAACAGTTGATAGGAAATCAATCGCACACTATTGCTAGTATTACGTAATATAATAACAACAGTTAATAGGAAATCAATCGCACACTATTAGTAGTGTTAAGTAATATGATAACAACAGTTAATAGGAAATCAATTGCACACCATTACCTGTTTTAAGTAATATAACAACAACAGTTAATAGGAAATCAATCGCACACTATTACTAATATTAAGTAATATAATATTAACAGTTAATAAGAAATCAGTCACACACTATTACTAGTATTAAGTAATATAATAACAACAGTTAATAAGAAATCAATCGCACACTATTACTGGTGTTAAGTAATATAACAACAACAGTTAATAGGAAATCAATCGCACACTATTACTAGTATTAAGTAATATAATAACAACAGTTAATAGAAATCAATCGCACACTATTACTAGTATTAAGTAATATAACAACAACAGTTAATAGGAAATCAATCGCACACTATTACTAGTGTTAAGTAATATAATAACAACAGTTAATAGGAAATCAATCGCACACTATTACTAATATTAAGTAATATAACAACAGTTAATAGGAAATCAATCGCACACTATTACTAGTGTTAAGTAATATAACAACAACAGTTAATAGGAAATCAATCGCACACTATTACTAGTATTACGTAATATAATAACAATAGTTAATAGGAAATCAATCGCACACTATTAGTAGTGTTAAGTAATATAATAACAACAATTAATAGGAAATCAATCGCACACTATTACTAATATTAAGTAATATAATAACAACAGTTAATAGGAAATCAATCGCACACTATTGCTAGTATTAAGTAATATAACAACAACAGTTAATAGGAAATCAATCGCACACTATTACTAGTATTAAGTAATATAACAACAACAGTTAATAGGAAATCAATCGCACACTATTACTAGTATTAAGTAATATAATAACAACAGTTAATAGGAAATCAATCGCACACTATTAGTAGTGTTAAGTAATATAATAACAACAATTAATAGGAAATCAATCGCACACTATTACTAATATTAAGTAATATAATAACAACAGTTAATAAGAAATCAATCGCACACCATTGCTAGTATTACGTAATATAACAACAAGAGTTAATAGAAATCAATCGCACACTCTTACTAGTATTAAGTAATATAATAACAACAATTAATAGGAAATCAATCGCACACTATTACTAGTGTTAAAAAATATAACAACAACAGTTAATAGGAAATCAATCGCACACTATTAGTAGTGTTAAGTAATATAATAACAACAGTTGATAGGAAATCAATCGCACACTATTAGTGGTGTTAAGTAATATAATAACAACAGTAGAAAGGAAATCAATCGCACACTATTGCTAGTGTTAGATAATATAATAACAACAGTTAATAAGAAATCAATCGCACACTATTACTTCTATTAAGTAATATAACAACAACAGTTAATAGGAAATCAATCGCACACTATTACTAGTGTTAAGTAATATAACAACAACAGTTAATAGGAAATCAATCGCACACTATTAGTAATATTAAGTAATATAACAACAACAGTTAATAGGAAATCAATCGCACACTATTACTAGTGTTAAGTAATATAACAACAACAGTTAATAGGAAATCAATCGCACACTATTACTAATATTAAGTAATATAATAACAACAGTTAATAGGAAATCAATCGCACACTATTACTAGTATTAAGTAATATAACAACAACAATTAATAGGAAATCAATCGCACACTATTGCTGGTGTTAAGTAATATAATAACAACAGTTAATAAGAAATCAATCGCACACTATTACTAGTATTAAGTAATATAACAACAACAATTAATAGAAAATCAATCGCACACTATTACTAGTGTTAAGTAATATAACAACAACAGTTAATAGGAAATCAATCGCACACTATTAGTAGTGTTAAGTAATATAATAACAACAATTAATAGGAAATCAATCGCACACTATTACTAGTGTTAAAAAATATAACAACAACAGTTAATAGGAAATCAATCGCACACTATTAGTGGTGTTAAGTAATATAATAACAACAGTTAATAGGAAATCAATCGCACACTATTACTAGTGTTAAGTAATATAATAACAACAATTAATAGGAAATCAATCGCACACTATTACTAGTATTAAGTAATATAATAACAACAGTTAATAGGAAATCAATCGCACACTATTAGTAGTGTTAAGTAATATAATAACAACAATTAATATAAAATCAATCGCACACTATTACTAATATTAAGTAATATAACAACAACAGTTAATAGGAAATCAATCGCACACTATTACTAGTGTTAAGTAATATAACAACAACAATTAATAGGAAATCAATCGCACACTATTAGTAGTGTTAAGTAATATAACAACAACAATTAATAGGAAATCAATCGCACACTATTACTAATATTAAGTAATATAACAACAACAGTTAATAGGAAATCAATCGCACACTATTGCTAGTATTACGTAATATAATAACAACAGTTAATAGGAAATCAATCGCACACTATTAGTAGTGTTAAGTAATATGATAACAACAGTTAATAGGAAATCAATTGCACACCATTACCTGTTTTAAGTAATATAACAACAACAGTTAATAGGAAATCAATCGCACACTATTACTAATATTAAGTAATATAATAACAACAGTTAATAAGAAATCAATCGCACACTATTACTAGTATTAAGTAATATAATAACAACAGTTAATAAGAAATCAATCGCACACTATTACTTTTATTAAGTAATATAATAACAACTGTTAATAGGAAATCGTTCGCACACTATTACTAGTATTAAGTAATATAATAACAACAATTAATAGGAAATCAATCGCACACTATTACTAGTGTTAAGTAATATAATAACAACAGTTAATAAGAAATCAATCGCACACTATTACTTCTATTAAGTAATATAAAACAGTTAATAGGAAATCAATCGCACACTATTACTAGTGTTAAGTAATATAACAACAACAGTAATAGGAAATCAATCGCACACTATTAGTAATGTTAAGTAATATAATAACAGTTAATAGGAAATCAATCGCACACTATTACTAGTGTTAAGTAAGTAATATAACAACAACAGTTAATAGGAAATCAATCGCACACTATTACTAGTATTACGTAATATAATAACAACAGTTAATAGGAAATCAATCGCACACTATTACTAGTGTTAAGTAATATAATAACAACAATTAATAGGAATTCAATCGCACACTATTACTAATATTAAGTAATATAATAACAACAGTTAATAGGAAATCAATCGCACACTATTGCTAGTATTACGTAATATAACAACAAGAGTTAATAGGAAATCAATCGCACACTATTACTAGTATTAAGTAATATAATAACAACAATTAATAGGAAATCAATCGCACACTATTACTTGTGTTAAGTAATATAACAACAACAGTTAATAGGAAATCAATCGCACACTATTACTAGTGTTAAGTAATATAATAACAACAATTAATAAGAAATCAATCGCACACTATTACTTGTATTATGTAATATAATAACAACAGTTAATAGAAAATCAATCGCACACTATTAGTAGTGTTAAGTAATATAATAACAACAATTTTAGGAAATCAATCGCACACTATTACTAATATTAAGTAATATAATAACAACAGTTAATAAGAAATCAATCGCACACTATTGCTAGTATTACGTAATATAACAACAACTGTTAATAGGAAATCAATCGCACACTATTAGTAGTTTTAAGTAATATAATAACAACAGTTAATAGGAAATCAATCGCACACTATTACTAGTGTTAAGTAATATAACAACAACAGTTAATAAGAAATCAATCGCACACTATTACTTCTATTAAGTAATATAATAACAACAGTTAATAGGAAATCAATCGCACACTATTACTAGTATTAAGTAATATAACAACAACAATTAATAGGAAATCAATCGCACACTATTAGTAATATTAAGTAATATAACAACAACAGTTAATATGAAATCAATCGCACACTATTACTAGTGTTAAGTAATATAACAACAACAGTTAATAGGAAATCAATCGCACACTATTAGTAGTGTTAAGTAATATAATAACAACAATTAATAGGAAATCAATCGCACACTATTACTAATATTAAGTAATATAACAACAACAGTTAATAGGAAATCAATCGCACACTATTACTAGTGTTAAGTAATATAACAACAACAGTTAATAGGAAATCAATCGCACACTATTAGTAGTATTAAGTAATATAATAACAACAGTTAATAGGAAATCAATCGCACACTATTACTAGTATTAAGTAATATAATAACAACAGTTAATAGGAAATCAATCGCACACTATTACTAGTATTAAGTAATATAATAACAACAGTTAATAGGAAATCAATCGCACACTATTACTAGTATTAAGTAATATAACAACAACAGTTAATAGGAAATCAATCGCACACTATTACTAGTATTAAGTAATATAACAACAACAGTTAATAGGAAATCAATCGCACACTATTACTAGTGTTAAGTAATATAATAACAACAGTTAATAGGAAATCAATCGCACACTATTACTAGTATTAAGTAATATAACAACAACAGTTAATAGGAAATCAATCGCACACTATTACTAGTATTAAGTAATATAATAAACAACAGTTAATAGGAAATCAATCGCACACTATTACTAGTGTTAAGTAATATAATAACAACAGTTAATAGGAAATCAATCGCACACTATTACTAGTATTAAGTAATATAACAACAACAGTTAATAGGAAATCAATCGCACACTATTACTAGTGTTAAGTAATATAACAACAACAGTTAATAGGAAATCAATCGCACACTATTACTAGTATTAAGTAATATAATAACAACAGTTAATAGGAAATCAATCGCACACTATTACTAGTGTTAAGTAATATAATAACAACAGTTAATAGGAAATCAATCGCACACTATTACTAGTATTAAGTAATATAATAACAACAGTTAATAGGAAATCAATCGCACACTATTACTAGTATTAAGTAATATAATAACAACAGTTAATAGGAAATCAATCGCACACTATTACTAGTATTAAGTAATATAATAACAACAGTTAATAGGAAATCAATCGCACACTATTAGTAGTGTTAAGTAATATAATAACAACAGTTGATAGGAAATCAATCGCACACTAATACTAATATTAAGTAATATAATAACGGCAGTTACTAAAAAATCAATCGCACACTGTTACTAGTATTAAGTAAAATAATAACAACAATTAATAGGAAATCAATCGCACACTATTACTAGTATTAAGTAATATAATAACAACAGTTAATAGGAAATCAATCGCACACTATTACTAGTATTAAGTAATATAATAACAACAGTTAATAGGAAATCAATCGCACACTATTACTAGTATTAAGTAATATAACAACAACAGTTAATAGGAAATCAATCGCACACTATTAGTAGTGTTAAGTAATATAATAACAACAATTAATAGGAAATCAATCGCACACTATTACTAATATTAAGTAATATAACAACAACAGTTAATAGGAAATCAATCGCACACTATTACTAGTATTAAGTAATATAATAACAACAGTTAATAGGAAATCAATCGCACACTATTACTAGTATTAAGTAATATAACAACAACAGTTAATAGGAAATCAATCGCACACTATTACTAGTGTTAAGTAATATAATAACAACAGTTAATAGGAAATCAATCGCACACTATTACTAGTATTAAGTAATATAACAACAACAGTTAATAGGAAATCAATCGCACACTATTACTAGTGTTAAGTAATATAACAACAACAGTTAATAGAAATCAATCGCACACTATTACTAGTGTTAAGTAATATAATAACAACAGTTAATAGGAAATCAATCGCACACTATTACTAATATTAAGTAATATAATAACAACAGTTAATAGGAAATCAATCGCACACTATTACTAGTGTTAAGTAATATAATAACAACAGTTAATAGGAAATCAATCGCACACTATTACTAGTATTAAGTAATATAATAACAACAGTTAATAGGAAATCAATCGCACACTATTACTAGTATTAAGTAATATAATAACAACAGTTAATAGGAAATCAATCGCACACTATTACTAGTGTTAAGTAATATAATAACAACAGTTAATAGGAAATCAATCGCACACTATTACTAGTATTAAGTAATATAATAACAACAGTTAATAGGAAATCAATCGCACACTATTACTAGTGTTAAGTAATATAATAACAACAATTAATAGGAAATCAATCGCACACTATTAGTAGTGTTAAGTAATATAATAACAACAATTAATAGGAAATCAATCGCACACTATTACTAATATTAAGTAATATAATAACAACAGTTAATAGGAAATCAATCGCACACTATTACTAGTATTAAGTAATATAATAACAACAGTTAATAGGAAATCAATCGCACACTATTACTAGTATTAAGTAATATAATAACAACAATTAATAGGAAATCAATCGCACACTATTACTAGTGTTAAGTAATATAACAACAACAGTTAATAGGAAATCAATCGCACACTATTAGTAGTGTTAAGTAATATAATAACAACAGTTAATAGGAAATCAATCGCACACTATTACTAGTGTTAAGTAATATAATAACAACAATTAATAGGAAATCAATCGCACACTATTACTTGTATTAAGTAATATAACAACAACAGTTAATAGGAAATCAATCGCACACTATTACTAGTGTTAAGTAATATAATAACAACAATTAATAGGAAATCAATCGCACACTATTACTAGTATTAAGTAATATAACAACAACAGTTAATAGGAAATCAATCGCACACTATTACTAGTGTTAAGTAATATAATAACAACAGTTAATAGGAAATCAATCGCACACTATTACTAGTGTTAAGTAATATAATAACAACAGTTAATAGGAAATCAATCGCACACTATTACTAGTGTTAAGTAATATAACAACAACAGTTAATAGGAAATCAATCGCACACTATTACTAGTATTACGTAATATAATAACAACAGTTAATAGGAAATCAATCGCACACTATTAGTAGTGTTAAGTAATATAATAACAACAATTAATAGGAAATCAATCGCACACTATTAGTAGTGTTAAGTAATATAATAACAACAATTAATAGGAAATCAATCGCACACTATTACTAATATTAAGTAATATAATAACAACAGTTAATAGGAAATCAATCGCACACTATTACTAGTATTAAGTAATATAACAACAACAGTTAATAGGAAATCAATCGCACACTATTACTAGTATTAAGTAATATAATAACAACAATTAATAGGAAATCAATCGCACACTATTACTAGTGTTAAGTAATATAACAACAACAGTTAATAGGAAATCAATCGCACACTATTAGTAGTGTTAAGTAATATAATAACAACAGTTAATAGGAAATCAATCGCACACTATTACTAGTGTTAAGTAATATAATAACAACAATTAATAGGAAATCAATCGCACACTATTACTTGTATTAAGTAATATAACAACAACAGTTAATAGGAAATCAATCGCACACTATTAGTAGTGTTAAGTAATATAATAACAACAACGAATAGGAAATCAATCGCACACTATTACTTGTATTAAGTAATATAACAACAACAGTTAATAGGAAATCAATCGCACACTATTACTAGTGTTAAGTAATATAACAACAACAGTTAATAGGAAATCAATCGCACACTATTACTAGTATTAAGTAATATAACAACAACAGTTAATAGGAAATCAATCGCACACTATTAGTAGTGTTAAGTAATATAATAACAACAGTTAATAGGAAATCAATCGCACACTATTACTAGTATTAAGTAATATAACAACAACAGTTAATAGGAAATCAATCGCACACTATTACTAGTATTAAGTAATATAATAACAACAGTTAATAGGAAATCAATCGCACACTATTACTAGTATTAAGTAATATAATAACAACAGTTAATAAGAAATCAATCGCACACTATTACTTCTATTAAGTAATATAATAACAACAGTTAATAGGAAATCAATCGCACACTATTAGTAGTGTTAAGTAATATAATAACAACAATTAATAGGAAATCAATCGCACACTATTACTAATATTAAGTAATATAACAACAACAGTTAATAGGAAATCAATCGCACACTATTACTAGTGTTAAGTAATATAATAACAACAATTAATAGGAAATCAATCGCACACTATTACTAATATTAAGTAATATAATAACAACAGTGAATAGGAATTCAATCGCCCACTATTCCTAGTATTACGTAATATAATAACAACAGTTAATAGGAAATCAATCGCACACTATTACTAGTATTAAGTAATATAATAACAACAGTTAATAGGAAATCAATCGCACACTATTACTAGTATTAAGTAATATAACAACAACAGTTAATAGGAAATCAATCGCACACTATTACTAGTATTAAGTAATATAAAAAACAACAGTTAATAGGAAATCAATCGCACACTATTACTAGTATTAAGTAATATAATAACAACAATTAATAGGAAATCAATCGCACACTATTACTAGTGTTAAGTAATATAACAACAACAGTTAATAGGAAATCAATCGCACACTATTAGTAGTGTTAAGTAATATAATAACAACAGTTAATAGAAATCAATCGCACACTATTACTAGTGTTAAGTAATATAATAACAACAATTAATAGAAATCAATCGCACACTATTACTAGTATTAAGTAATATAATAACAACAGTTAATAGGAAATCAATCGCACACTATTAGTAGTGTTAAGTAATATAATAACAACAGTTAATAAGAAATCAATCGCACACCATTACTTGTATTAAGTAATATAACAACAACAGTTAATAGGAAATCAATCGCACACTATTACTAGTATTAAGTAATATAATAACAACAGATAATAAGAAATCAATCGCACACTATTACTAGTATTAAGTAATATAATAACAACAGATAATAGGAAATCAATCGCACACTATTACTAATATTAAGTAATATAATAACAACAGTTAATAGGAAATCAATCGCACACTATTACTAGTATTAAGTAATATAATAACAACAGTTAATAGGAAATCAATCGCACACTATTACTAGTATTAAGTAATATAATAACAACAGTTAATAGGAAATCAATCGCACACTATTACTAGTATTAAGTAATATAACAACAACAGTTAATAGGAAATCAATCGCACACTATTAGTAGTGTTAAGTAATATAATAACAACAGTTAATAGAAAATCAATCGCACACTATTACTAGTATTAAGTAATATAATAACAACAGTTAATAGGAAATCAATCGCACACTATTACTGGTGTTAAATAATATAACAACAACAGTTAATAGGAAATCAATCGCACACTATTAGTAGTGTTAAGTAATATAATAACAACAGTTGATAGGAAATCAATCGCACACTATTACTAGTATTAAGTAATATAACAACAACAGTTAATAGGAAATCAATCGCACACTATTACTAGTATTAAGTAATATAATAACAACAGTTAATAGGAAATCAATTGCACACCATTACCTGTTTTAAGTAATATAACAACAACAGTTAATAGGAAATCAATCGCACACTATTACTAATATTAAGTAATATAATATTAACAGTTAATAAGAAATCAGTCACACACTATTACTAGCATTAAGTAATATAATAACAACAGATAATAAGAAATCAATCACACACTATTACTGGTGTTAAATAATATAACAACAACAGTTAATAGGAAATCAATCGCACACTACTACTTCGATTAAGTAATATAAAAACAACAGTTAATAGTAAATCAATCGCACACTATTACTAGTGTTAAGTAATATATCAACAACAGTTAATAGGAAATCAATCGCACACTATTAGTGGTGTTAAGTAATATAATAACAACAATTAATAGTAAATCAATCGCACACTATTACTAATATTAAGTAATATAACCACATTTAATAGGAAATCAATCGCACACTATTACTAGTGTTAAGTAATATAACAACAACAGTTAACAGGAAATCAATCGAACACTATTACTAGTATTACGTAATATAATAGCAATAGTTAATAGGAAATTAATCGCACACTATTAGTAGTGTTAAGTAATATAATAACAACAATTAATAGGAAATCAATCCCACACTATTACTAATATTAAGTAATATGATAACAACAGTTAATAGGAAATCAATCGCACACTATTGCTAGTATTACGTAATATAACAACAAGAGTTAATAGGAAATCAATCGCACACTATTACTAATATTAAGTAATATAACAACAACAGTTAACAGGAAATCAATCGCACAGTATTACTAGTATTACGTAATATAATAGCAACAGTTAATAGGAAATCAATCGTACACTATTAGTGGTGTTAAGTAATATAATAACAACAATTAATAGGAAATCAATCGCACATTATTACTAATATTAAGTAATATAATAACAACAGTTAAAAGGAAATCAATCGCACACTATTGCTAGTATTACGTAATATAACAACAAGAGGTAATAAGAAATCAATCGCACACTCTTACTAGTATTAAGTAATATAATAATAACAATTAATAGGAAATTAATCGCACACTATTACTAGTGTTAAAAAATATAACAACAACACTTAATAGGAAATCAATCGCACACTATTAGTGGTGTTAAGTAATATAATAACAACAGTTGATAGGAAATCAATCGCACACTATTAGTGGTGTTAAGTAATATAATAACAACAGTAGAAAGGAAATCAATCGCACACTACTGCTAGTGTTAGATAATATAATAACAACAGTTAATAGGAAATCAATTGCACACTACTACTTGTATTAAGTAATTTAACAACAACAGTTAATAGGAAATTAATTGCACACTATTACTAGTGTTAAGTAATATAACAACCACAGTTAATAGGAATTTAATCGCACACAATTAGTAATATTAAGTAATATAACAACAACAGTTAATATGAAATCAATTGCACACTAATACTAGTGTTAAGTAATATAACAACAACAGTTAATAGGAAATCAATCGCACACTATTACTAATATTAAGTAATATAATAACAGCAGTTACTAGGAAATCAATCGCACACTGTTACTAATATTAAGTAATATAACAACAACAATTAATACGAAATCAATCGCACACTATTGCTGGTGTTAAGTAATATAATAACAACAGTTAATAAGAAATCAATCGCACACTATTACTTCTATTAAGTAATATAACAACAACAATTAATAGAAAATCAATCGCACATTATTACTAGTGTTAAGTAATATAACAACAACAGTTAATAGTGAATCAATTGCACACTATTAGTAGTGTTAAGTAATATAAAATCAACAATTAATAGGAAATCAATCGCACATTATTACTAATATTAAGTAATATAATAACAATAATTAATAGGAAATCAATCGCACACTATTACTAGTGTTAAAAAATATAACAACAACATTTAATAGGAAATCAATCGCACACTATTAGTGGTGTTAAGTAATATAATAACAACAGTTGAAAGGAAATCAATCGCACACTATTGACAGTGTTAAGTAATATAATAACAACAATTAATAAGAAATCAATCGCACACTATTACTTGTATTATGTAATATAATTGCAACAGTTAATAGGAAATCTATCGCACACTATTAGTAGTGTTTAGTAATATAATAACAACAATTATTATAAAATCAATCGCACACTATTACTAATATTAAGTAATTTAACAACAACAGTTAATAGGAAATCAATTGCACACTATAACTAGTGTTAAGTAATATAACAAAAACAATTAATAGGAAATCAATAGCACACTATTAGTAGTGTTAAGTAATATAACAGCAACAATTAATAGGAAATCATTCGCACACTATTACTAATATTAAGTAATATAACAACAACAGTTAATAGGAAATCAATCGCACACTATTACTAGTATTACGTAATATAATAACAACAGATAATAGGAAATCAATCGCACACTATTAGTAGTGTTAAGTAATATGATAACAACAGTTAATAGGAAATCAATCGCACACCATTACCTGTTTTAAGTAATATAACAACAACAGTTAATAGGAAATCATTCGCACACTATTACTAATATTAAGTAATATAATATTAACAGTTAATAAGAAATCAGTCACACACTATTACTAGCATTAAGTAATATAATAACAACAGATAATAAGAAATCAATCGCACAATATTACTTCTATTAAGTTATATAATAACAGCAGTCACTAGGAAATCAATCGCACACTGTTACTAGTATTAAGTAATATAATAACAACAATTAATAGGAAATCAAACGCACACTATTGCTGGTGTTAAGTAATATAATAACAACAGTTAATAAGAAATCAATCGCACACTATTACTTCTATTAAGTAATATAAACAGTTAATAGGAAATCAATCGCACACTATTACTAGTGTTAAGTAATATAACAACAATAGTAATAGGAAATCAATTGCACACTATTAGTAATGTTAAGTAATATAATAACAGTTAATAGGAAATTAATCGCACACTATTACTAGTGTTAAGTAATATAACAACAACAGTCAACAGGAAATCAATCGCACACTATTACTAGTATTACGTAATATAATAGCAGCAGTTAATAGGAAATCAATCGCACACTCTTGCTAGTGTTAAGTAATATAATAACAACAATTAGTAGGAATTCAATCGCACACTATTACTAATATTAAGTAATATAATAACAACAGTTAATAGGAAATCAATCGCAGACTATTGCTAGTATTACGTAATATAACAACAAGAGTTAATAGGAAATCAATCGCACTCTCTTACTAGTATTAAGTAATATAATAATAACAATTAATAGGAAATCAATCGCACACTATTACTTGTGTTAAAAAATATAACAACAACAGTTAATAGGAAATCAATCGCACACTATTGCTAGTGTTAAGTAATATAATAACAACAATTAATAAGAAATCAATCGCACACTATTACTTGTATTATGTAATATAATAGCAACAGTTAATAGAAAATCAATCGCACACTATTAGTAGTGTTAAGTAATATAATAACAACAATTTTTAGGAAATCAATCGCACACTATTACTAATATTAAGTAATATTATAACAACAGCTAATAAGATATCAATCGCACATTATTGCTAGTATTACGTAATATAACAACAACAGTTAATAGGAAATCAATCGCACACTATTAGTAGTTTTAGGTAATATAATAACATTAGTTAATAGGAAATCAATCGCACACTATTACTAGTGTTAAATAATATAACAACAACATTTAATAAGAAATCAATCGCACACTATTACTTCTATTAAGTAATATAATAACAACAGTTAATAGGAAATCAATTGCACACTATTATTTTTATTAAGTAATTTAACAACAACAATTAATAGGTAATCAATCACACACAATTAGTAATATTAAGTAATATAACAACAACAGTTATTATGAAATCAATTGCACACTATTACTTCTGTTAAGTAATATAACAACAACAGTTAATAGGAAATAAATCGCACACTATTAGTAATGTTAAGTAATATATTAACAACAATTAATAGGAAATCAATCGCACACTATTACTAATATTAAGTAATATAACAACAACTGTTAATAGGAAATCGTTCGCACACTATTACTAGTATTACGTAATATAATAACAACAGTTAATAAGAAATCAATCGCACACTATTAGTAGTGTTAAATAATATAATAACAACAGTTAATAGGAAATCAATCGCACACCATCACCTGTATTAAGTAATATAACAACAACAGTTAATAGGAAATCAATCGCACACTATTACTAGTGTTAAGTAATTTAACAACAACAGTTAATAGGAAATTAATTGCACACAATTACTATTATTAAGTAATATAACAACAACAGTTAATAGGAAATCAATTGCACACTATTACTAGTGTTAAGTAATATAACGACAATAGTTAATAGGATATAAATCGCACACTATTAGTAGTGTTAAGTAATATAATAACAACAATTAATAGGAAATCAATCGCACACTATTAGTAGTGTTAAGTAATATAATAACAACAGTTGATAGGAAATCAATCGTACACTATTACTAGTATCAAGTAATATAACAACAACAGTTAATGGGAAATCGTTCGCACACTATTACTAGTATTACGTAATATAATAACAACAGTTAATAAGAAATCAATCGCACACTATTAGTAGTGTTAAGTAATATAATAACAACAGTTAATAGGAAATCAATCGCACACCATTACCTGTATTAAGTAATATAACAACAACAGTTAATAGGAAATCAATCGCACATAATTACTATTATTAAGTAATATAATAACAACAATTAATAGGAAATCAACGCATCCAATTACTAAATTAAGTAATATAACAACAACAGTTAATAGGAAATCAATCGCACACTATTACTAGTATTACGTAATATAACAAAAACAGTGAATAGGAAATCAATCGCACACTATTAGTAGTGTTAAGTAATGTAATAACAATAATTAATAGGAAATCAATCGCACACTATTACTAGTATTAAGTAATATAATAACAACAGATAATAAGAAATCAATCGCATAATATTACTTCTATTAAGTAATATAATAAAAACAGTGAATAGGAAATCAATCGCCCACTATTACTAGTATTACGTAATATAATAACAAGTGTTAATAGGAAATCAATCGCACACTATTACTAATATTAAGTAATATAACAACAACAGTTAATAGGAAATAAATCGCACACTATTAGTAGTGTTAAGTAATATAATAACAACAATTAATAGGAAATCAATCGCACACTATTACTAATATTAAGTAATATAACAACAACAGTTAATAGGAAATCATTCGCACATTATTACTAGTATTACGTAATATAATAACAACATTTAATAGGAAATCAATCGCACACTATTAGTAGTGTTAAGTAATATAATAACAGCAGTTAATAGGAAATCAATCGCACACCATTACCTGTATTAAGTAATACAACAACAACAGTTAATAGGAAATCAATCGCACACTATTACTAGTGTTAAGTAATATAACAACAACAGTTAATAGGAAATCAATCGCACACAATTACTATTATTAAGTAATATAATAACAACAATTAATAGGAAATCAATCGCACACTATTGCTGGTGTTAAGTAATTTCATAACAACAGTTAATAAGAAATCAATCGCACACTATTACTTTTATTAAGTAATATAATAACAACTGTTAATAGGAAATCGTTCGCACACTATTACTAGTATTACGTAATATAATAACAACAGTTAATAAGAAATCAATTGCACACTATAATTCGTGTTAAGTAATATAACAACAACAGTTAATAGGAAATCAATCGCACACTATTAGTAGTGTTTAAGTAATATAATAACAACAGTTAATAGGAAATCAATCGCACACTATTACTAGTATTAAGTAATATAATAACAACAGTTAATAGGAAATCAATCGCACACTATTACTAGTATTAAGTAATATAACAACAACAGTTAATAGGAAATCAATCGCACACTATTAGTAGTGTTAAGTAATATAATAACAACAGTTAATAGGAAATCAATCGCACACTATTACTAGTATTAAGTAATATAACAACAACAGTTAATAGGAAATCAATCGCACACTATTACTAGTATTAAGTAATATAATAACAACAGTTAATAGGAAATCAATCGCACACTATTACTATTATTAAGTAATATAACAACAACAGTTAATAAGAAATCAATCGCACACTATTACTAGTATTAAGTAATATAACAACAACAGTTAATAGGAAATCAATCGCACACTATTACTAGTGTTAAGTAATATAATAACAACAATTAATAGGAAATCAACGCATACAATTACTAAATTATATAATATAACAACAAGAGTTAATAGGAAATCAATCGCACACTATTACTAGTATTATGTAATATAATAACAACAGTTAATAGGAAATCAATCGCACACTATTAGTAGTGTTAAGTAATATAATAACAACAGTTAATAAGAAATCAATCGCACACTATTACTTGTATTAAGTAATATAATAACAACAGTTAATAGGAAATCAATCGCACACTATTAGTAGTGTTAAGTAATATAATAACAACAGTTGATAGAAAATCAATCGTACACTATTACTAGTATCAAGTAATATAATAACAACAGTTAATAAGAAATTAATCGCACAATATTACTTCTATTAAGTAATATAACAAAAACAGTGAATAGGAAATCAATCGCACACTATTAGTTGTGTTAAGTAATGTAATAACAACAGTTAATAGGAAATCAATCGCACACTATTACTTTTATTAAGTAATATAATAACAACAGTTAATAGGAAATCAATCGCACACTATTACTAGTATTAAGTAATATAATAACAACAGATAATAAGAAATTAATCGCACACTATTACTTGTATTATGTAATATAATAGGAACAGTTAATAGGAAATCAATCGCACACTATTAGAAGTGTTAAGTAATATAATAACAATAATTATTAGGAAATCAATCGCACACTATTACTAATATTAAGTAATATAATAACAACAGTGAATAGGAAATCAATCGCACACTATTAGTAGTGTTAAGTAATGTAATAACAACAATTAATAGGAAATCAATCGCACACTATTACTAATATTAAGTAATATAATAACAACAGTGAATAGGAATTCAATCGCCCACTATTCCTAGTATTACGTAATATAATAACAACAGTTAATAGGAAATCAATCGCACACTATTACTAATATTAAGTAATATAACAACAACAGTTAATAGGAAATAAATCGCACACTATTAGTAGTGTTAAGTAATATAATAACAACAATTAATAGGAAATGAATCGCACACTGTTACTAATATTAAGTAATATAACAACAACAGTTAAAAGGAAATCATTCGCACACTATTACTAGTATTAAGTAATATAATAACAACAGTTAATAGGAAATCAATCGCACACCATTACCTGTATTAAGTAATATAACAACAACAGTTAATAGGAAATCAATCGCACACTATTACTAGTGTTTAGTAATATAACAACAACAGTTAATAGGAAATCAATCGCACACAATTACTATTATTAAGTAATATAACAACAACAGTTAATATGAAATCAATTGCACACTATTACTAGTGTTAAGTAATATTACAACAATAGTTACTAGGATATAAATCGCACACTATTAGTAGTGTTAAGTAATGTAATAACAACAATTAATAGGAAATCAGTCGCACACTATTACTAATATTAAGTAATATAATAACATCAGTTAATAGCAAATCAATCGCACACTATTAGTAGTGTTACGTAATATAATAACAACAGTTAATAGGAAATCAATCGCACACCATTACTTGTATTAAGTAATATAACAACAACAGTTAATAGGAAATCAAACGCACACTATTACTAATATTAAGTAATATAATAACAACAGTTAATGGGAAATCAATCGCACACTATTACTAGTGTTAAGTAATATAACAACAACAGTTAACAGGAATTCAATCGCACACTATTACTAGTATTACGTAATATAATAGCAACAGTTAATAGGAAATGAATCGCACACTATGAGTAGTGTTAAGTAATATAATAACAACAATTAATAGTAAATCAATCGCACACTATGAGTAGTGTTAAGTAATATAATAACAACAATTAATAGGAAATCAATCGCAGACTATTACTAATATTAAGTAATATAATAACAACAGTTAATCGGAAATCAATCGCACACTATTAGTAGTATTACATAATATAACAACAAGAGTTAATAGGAAATCAATCGCACACTCTTACTAGTATTAAGTAATATAATAACAACAATTAATAGGAAATCAATCGCACACTATTACTAGTGTTAAATAATATAACAACAACAGTTAATAGGAAATCAATCGCACACTATTAGTGGTGTAAAGTAATATAATAACAACAGTTGAAGGAAATCAATCGCACACTATTGCTAGTGTTAAGTAATATAATAACAACAATTAATAAGAAATCAATCGCACACTATTACTTGTATTAAGTAATATAACAACAACAGTTAATAGGAAATCAATCGCACACTATTAGTGGTGTTATGTAATATAATAACAAGAAGTAATAGGAAATCAATCGCACACTATTACTTGTATTAAGTAATATAACAACAACAGTTAATAGGAAATCAATCGCACACTATTACTAGTGTTAAATAATATAACAACAACAGTTAATAGGAAATCAATCGCACACTATTTGTGGTGTTAAGTAATATAATAACAACAGTTAATGGGAAATCAATCGCACACTATTACTAGTGTTAAGTAATATAACAACAACAGTTAACAGGAAATCAATCGCACACTATTACTAGTATTACGTAATATAATAGCAACAGTTAGTAGGAAATGAATCGCACACTATGAGTAGTGTTAAGTAATATAATAACAACAATTAATAGGAAATCAATCGCACACTATTAGTAGTGTTAAGTAATATAATAACAACAATTAATAGGAAATCAATCGCACACTATTACTAATATTAAGTAATATAATAACAACAGTTAATAGGAAATCAATCGCACACTATTACTAGTATTACGTAATATAACAACAACAGTTAATAGGAAATCAATCGCACACTATTACTAGTATTAAGTAATATAATAACAATAATTAATTGGAAATCAATCGCACACTATTACTAGTGTTAAATAATATAACAACAACAGTTAATAGGAAATCAATCGCACACTATTAGTGGTGTTAAGTAATATAATAACAACAGTTGAAGGAAATCAATCGCACACTATTGCTAGTGTTAAGTAATATAATAACAACAATTAATAAGAAATCAATCGCACACTATTACTTGTATTATGTAATATAACAACAACAGTTAATAGGAAATCAATCGCACACTATTAGTGGTGTTATGTAATATAATAACAAGAAGGAATAGGAAATCAATCGCACACTATTACTTGTATTAAGTAATATAACAACAACAGTTAATAGGAAATCAATCGCACACTATTAGTGGTGTTATGTAATATAATAACAACAGTTAATAGGAAATCAATCGCACACTATTACTTGTATTAAGTAATATAACAACAACAGTTAATAGGAAATCAATCGCACACTATTAGTGGTGTTATGTAATATAATAACAACAGTTAATAGGAAATCAATCGCACACCATTACTTGTATTAAGTAATATAACAACAACAGTTAATAGGAAATCAAACGCACACTATTACTGATATTAAGTAATATAATAACAACAGTTAATGGGAAATCAATCGCACACTATTACTAGTATTAAGTAATATAATAACAACAGATAATAAGAAATTAATCGCACACTATTACTTGTATTATGTAATATAATAGGAACAGTTAATAGGAAATCAATCGCACACTATTAGAAGTGTTAAGTAATATAATAACAATAATTATTAGGAAATCAATCGCACACTATTACTAATATTAAGTAATATAATAACAACAGTGAATAGGAAATCAATCGCACACTATTAGTAGTGTTAAGTAATGTAATAACAACAATTAATAGGAAATCAATCGCACACTATTACTAATATTAAGTAATATAATAACAACAGTGAATAGGAATTCAATCGCCCACTATTCCTAGTATTACGTAATATAATAACAACAGTTAATAGGAAATCAATCGCACACTATTACTAATATTAAGTAATATAACAACAACAGTTAATAGGAAATAAATCGCACACTATTAGTAGTGTTAAGTAATATAATAACAACAATTAATAGGAAATGAATCGCACACTGTTACTAATATTAAGTAATATAACAACAACAGTTAAAAGGAAATCATTCGCACACTATTACTAGTATTAAGTAATATAATAACAACAGTTAATAGGAAATCAATCGCACACTATTACTAGTATTAAGTAATATAACAACAACAGTTAATAGGAAATCAATCGCACACTATTACTAGTGTTAAGTAATATAACAACAACAGTTAATAGGAAATCAATCGCACACTATTACTAGTTATTAAGTAATATAACAACAACAGTTAATAGGAAATCAATCGCACACTATTACTAGTGTTAAGTAATATTACAACAATAGTTACTAGGATATAAATCGCACACTATTAGTAGTGTTAAGTAATGTAATAACAACAATTAATAGGAAATCAGTCGCACACTATTACTAATATTAAGTAATATAATAACATCAGTTAATAGCAAATCAATCGCACACTATTAGTAGTGTTACGTAATATAATAACAACAGTTAATAGGAAATCAATCGCACACTATTACTTGTATTAAGTAATATAACAACAACAGTTAATAGGAAATCAAACGCACACTATTACTAATATTAAGTAATATAATAACAACAGTTAATGGGAAATCAATCGCACACTATTACTAGTGTTAAGTAATATAACAACAACAGTTAACAGGAATTCAATCGCACACTATTACTAGTATTAAGTAATATAATAGCAACAGTTAATAGGAAATGAATCGCACACTATTAGTAGTGTTAAGTAATATAATAACAACAATTAATAGTAAATCAATCGCACACTATTAGTAGTGTTAAGTAATATAATAACAACAATTAATAGGAAATCAATCGCAGACTATTACTAATATTAAGTAATATAATAACAACAGTTAATCGGAAATCAATCGCACACTATTGGTAGTATTACGTAATATAACAACAAGAGTTAATAGGAAATCAATCGCACACTCTTACTAGTATTAAGTAATATAATAACAATAATTAATAGGAAATCAATCGCACACTATTACTAGTGTTAAATAATATAACAACAACAGTTAATAGGAAATCAATCGCACACTATTAGTGGTGTAAAGTAATATAATAACAACAGTTGAAGGAAATCAATCGCACACTATTGCTAGTGTTAAGTAATATAATAACAACAATTAATAAGAAATCAATCGCACTCTATTACTTGTATTAAGTAATATAACAACAACAGTTAATAGGAAATCAATCGCACACTATTACTAGTGTTAAGTAATATAATAACAACAGTAATAGGAAATCAATCGCACACTATTACTTGTATTAAGTAATTTAACAACAACAGTTAATAGGAAATCAATCGCACACTATTACTAGTGTTAAATAATATAAGAACAACAGTCAATAGGAAAGCAATCGCACTGTATTTGTGGTGTTAAGTAATATAATAACAACAGTTAATGGGAAATCAATCGCACACTATTACTAGTGTTAAGTAATATAACAACAACAGTTAACAGGAAATCAATCGCACACTATTACTAGTATTACGTAATATAATAGCAACAGTTAATAGGAAATGAATCGCACACTATGAGTATTGTTAAGTAATATAATAACAACAATTAATAGGAAATCAATCGCACACTATGAGTAGTGTTAAGTAATATAATAACAACAATTAATAGGAAATCAATCGCAGACTATTACTAATATTAAGTAATATAATAACAACAGTTAATAGGAAATCAATCGCACACTATTGGTAGTATTACGTAATATAACAACAAGAGTTAATAGGAAATCAATCGCACACTCTTACTAGTATTAAGTAATATAATAACAATAATTAATAGGAAATCAATCGCACACTATTACTAGTGTTAAATAATATAACAACAACAGTTAATAGGAAATCAATCGCACACTATTAGTGGTGTTAAGTAATATAATAACAACAGTTGAAGGAAATCAATCGCACACTATTGCTAGTGTTAAGTAATATAATAACAACAATTAATAAGAAATCAATCGCACTCTATTACTTGTATTATGTAATATAACAACAACAGTTAATAGGAAATCAATCGCACACTATTAGTGGTGTTATGTAATATAATAACAAGAAGTAATAGGAAATCAATCGCACACTATTACTTGTATTAAGTAATTTAACAACAACAGTTAATAGGAAATCAATCGCACACTATTACTAGTGTTAAATAATATAAGAACAACAGTTAATAGGAAAGCAATCGCACTGTATTTGTGGTGTTAAGTAATATAATAACAATAGTTAATAGGAAATTAATCGCACACTATTACTAGTGTTAAATAATATAACAACAACAGTTAATAGGAAATCAATCGCACAGTATTAGTGGTGTTAAGTAATATAATAACAACAATTAACAGGAAATCAATCGCACACTATTACTAATATTAAGTAATACAACAACAACAGTTAATAGGAAATGAATCGCACACTATTACTAGTATTAAGTAATATAATAACAACAGTTATTAGGAAATCAATCGTATAACTATTACTATTAATAAGTAATGTACTAACAACAGACTTTAACAATAGTTATAGGACTTTTGATGCTGGTTAAGCCTCAGGATTTACTTTGTTGTCGTACTTTCTACAGTAATAACAACAACAGAATAAAAAGGAGGGATGTCTCAAAAGTTATCAAATTTGCGCCAGACAATATTTTTCGGTGACATAAGATAAACTGTAAGCACATTCAAGATGTGAAGCTCCTCTTACCTCACTCTTTTATTTTAACCTATTGAAAACGAGGCTATGAGTAATAATTTCGTATCCATAGTGATGTGGTACATGATGAAAACGTATTTAATTCACCATATTTTGCTTTCTGTGATGAGATCTCTCGCTCCATGTTTATCAGTCTGTTCGTTCATACTAGATATATAATTTCTATCTGCCTGTCAGCCAATTTACTGGTCTGTCTTTCTTCAACTATTGCCTTACCCTAGAATACTGTTAGATATAACGTTTTCCGTTTTATTCCACTGCACGTGAAGCCCATTTAAATCATTGCTATTCCAAATGAAGACATCTTGGTTGTCTGAACCTTATGTAGACAGACATACACACAAGAAAAAACAACAACAACACGCGTGTTAAATACCGTTTGAATGCATCTTTCTTCTGAATATAAACGACACTAGACCAAAGTTTCAGTGACATCTTAAAGAAATAACGCTTAGTGGGGTTTTCTAAGATAGCTGTATGTTCCACAATATATACCTCTGGAAACCCTACGCAAACTTTGCAAACAGTATTCGTTTAAATCTTTGGGACCAATAGTGGTAGCTTTAAAAACACAGTTTTCGATTGTTGAAATAAAGACACGGTATGGAGAAATTAAGCTGAATGGAGTTATTTCTCGAATTTTCCTCCTTGTGTCTTATTATCTTCAAACGTTTTAACAGTAACCACGCTTTTCCATCTTTCAAGTCAAAACAAAGAGTAGATTTCCTGGTAGCTTTAGGTATTCTATGTCCCTAAGCATTTGAAATTATGTTTTTTTTTTAGTTTGTTTTTGAATTTCGCGCAAAGCTACTCTAAGGCTATTGCGCTAGCTGTCCCTACTTTAGCAATGTAAGACTAGAGGTAAGGCAGATAGTCATCACCACCCACTGCCAACTCTTGGGCTACTCTTTTACCAACGAATAGTGGGATTGACCGTCACATTATAACGCCCCAACGGCTGAAATGGCGAGCATGTTTGGTGCGACAGAGATTCGAACCCGCGACCCTCGGATTACGAGTCGAACGCCTTAACACGCTTGACCATGCCGGGCCGCATTTGAAAGTAACTTTAAGGTTCACGGTTCATATTTGTGACATTTAACAGTGGTTTCTGCGATAACAGAGGAGAGACAGGCCGCTATCTGATTGGTATGGAGATGAAGACAGCACAGCGAGCGTTTTCTCGGAGCAGCATGACGGCTGATTTCATCTAGGTTGGGCCGGTCGTTTTTAATTATTGTGACTCGTGCCAAATCTACCCGCGGTTTAGTACAACACCCTCAAAGCGTTCATTTTACGGGGCCTTTTTTATTATTATTATAGTTTTTTTTTTCTAGTTCATACGATTCGTATAGTTTATCGTATTTGGTACTGTTGTGTTCTAAGGCGTATTTTATCTCTTCTTCTGAATTATTTCTGGTTGTTCAGGTGATTGGTTTTCGACAGACATCTAGTGGCAGTTGAAAGATTTAAATCAAATTCTATATAGCCTCTGGGTGCCATCTTATCTCTTTTCTTCAGAGCGTTTTCACGTTATCTAGAAGACTGAAATTGTGAGAGACACCTAGTTTTATGCAACCACAGATTGCTATCACCAAAGGCTTGGGTTGAATATTTTTGTAACTGGCTAACCTACTGAGAAACGAATTTCCATCCTTCCACGCGCTTTCCAAGATACGCGCAGAAAGACATAAAACTGACACCTAGTAAACACGTGATAGTACAGAACTGCTTTTCTTACTATAAATCTTAAGTTACCTATACGATGAGCTAGCTACCTATTCGGAACAATTATTTACAAAGGTGCTTTTCTGGTTAATCAATTATTTGGTGAGGCATTGATGGAAAACGTAATAGTAAATAGTATTGAAAATGTAAGTCAGTAACAGTGTAAATATCAATTATTATTTTTTCCGTCGCTCATCTTAACTCAGGCCGTTTCATTAAATATTTGTGAAACGTTTCTAGGGTTAGGAAAGATTCTTTGGCGCTTGTTTTTATATACACACAACCCGAATATACGGATGTTCTATACGCGATAAAGTTCGCTTTGCCTATAAAGAAAAAAGCTTTATAGTTTTTGTTATACAAGTTATTAAAATTTAAAAAAAATAATTACGTTAACTAATAAATTTACTGGCATTATCATGACGCCAAAGTAAATGATAATTGTTAAACATTTCACTTACTGAGATTACACTCTTTCTGTATTAAAAAGAAGTTGGTATTTTATTTGATTTCACTAAACATCACGATCAAATCTCTTAGTATGATATATCTGTATAAAAACGACTTTGGTATTACACACAGTGAATAAGTCTTTGTTTCTTTAGAGTATTTGCGTAGAGGAACACAAGGTCTAGCTATATGTCACTCTTCGTCGTTTGGAACAGATAGGTAACGTGTAAACAACTAGTCAACAGCACCAGCCGCCACTGATTGGGATACTCTAGACTGATCAAATTTGTAGCTCATGACGGCCTCAAAGTGTAAAGCGCACGTTTCTACAGCAGCGTGACTCGAACCTCTAAGAATTTGGGTTCTTGATCTGGGCACACTAACACTAGCCACACCTGACCCATACAATATAAACGGAATTCAGAGTCGGTTTCAAAAGAAAGGAGAACAAAAATGCATGTTTAAAATATTAAACGTTTGAATATCTATGTCATACTATAATGGAGCTCTTGGTTATAAGATACTGGAAAAAACGTTTTAATTACACGATGTGCAACCCCAACTTCGCGAAATTTGTTTCCTGTGTGCATGTAGATTTGCAACAGAGTCACGATTTTCCCGTTTCGCCTCTGTTTTATTTTTCTTCATTCTCAGGGTGCTTATATGACGTCATGAATATATCACACGCAAATATAATACACTGGTGCCACGGGAAGTCAGCTAGTAAATATTATAGTGCTATCTGTTGTATGTTCATGTAAGTACTTCGTAGGGGATGTGGATAAACCTTTACCAAAAATGGTATAGAGGTTCATTGGGCCCGTGGAAAGATACATACAATTACATATAACGGAAGCAATTTTTCGTATGTTTAGATAATCTTTATCAATCATGAACTCACACAGCTTTCCACCAGAGGGCGGGTGCTCCAGTCAGTTATTAAATATTTGTCTGTATATTATCAACCTGAAAACGTATGACTCGGGATTTAATCTTTCCATCTGTAGATCAATTTTAGATATCAAGGAAAAGAAAGTAATAGAACACTGGAACTTATCATATACTGAAGCGACACGTACATACAAACATGAACCATGTTGATTGATCCGTCAATCATTATGTGATATTCTATATAAGGTAAGTTGTTTCAAAATAAATATCTAAAATTATCCAAGCAACACCTTGTAATTATTGGTTTGATACTTGGAACTATGGAGAAAATAAATTGCTATTTTTAGCATACCATTCATTTTAAAAGTATGTAATATAATTTACATATATAATAATCGATATGTAGAACAATGTAATGGATGAATATGTAAAAATAGGTTTAATTATTCTAATAAACATACAAAATATATCTGTCTGTCTAATTGTTTATTTAGCTATATATATCGGTTTTCTATCTGCTATCCTTACAACTCTAGAATTTCGATACCCGAGATGGGCAGAGCACAAATAGCCCATTGTGTAGCTTTGTGTTTAACTTCAAACAAAAAATTCTGTCTATCTATCTGTTTACTTTTCTATCTGTCTATCTTTTTATCTACCTGCACATTTATCTATATACATATCTGTCTACTTATCCATCTATCCATCTGTCTATCTATCCACCTGTCTGCTTGTCTGTCTATCTACCAGCGTGTTGGTCTATCTATGCATCTCTCTGTTTATCTACCTACCTATCTATCTATCTATATATATATATACACACACACACATATATATGTCTGCATACGTATCCATCTATCTACCCACCTGTTTATCTATATACATATCTGTTTGTATATCTATCTGTCTGCATTCTAGTTGTTTGTTTTACAGCTGGTACATTGCTGCTAAACTGGACTGCTAACATAACAAATGTACTATTCATTAATGATATTATCTTGATTCATAACTGTTAATGTATTTTGTAACACCAGACGTAAGGCAGTAAACGTTTCTTTGTTGATGTTCATCTTGTAACATCTGTCTATGTACCGTCCTCTTCATCTCAAGCTCAAATAAAAATGTTTTAAATCGATACGTGACGGTCTTCCATCCTTATTCACCCCCTTTCTACAAGTAAACATGATATTGAATTAATCATGTACAACATGAAAAAACATTACGTTTCTTTGTTTCTCAGTCAATTGTCATTTACATTATTTGAATAAAAATCCATGTTAAGTGATGAATGTTGGCGCCTGCAACAAGGAGTGGACCAAGAATTTAACGTGTGGTTTTATGTTCCATATCACCACGTGGGGTTCTATATTCCATAGCACCTCGTCAACTAATAAGACTGTATAAAACTATCAATAAATGTTCTCGCGACTGAAAGTGCTGAATCACAGTATTAGGTAAAGCTCTGCCTAAATCCGTTTTATGATGCCTAATTCTGAACTAAACATTAGTACTTTTATGGTGTTTTAAACTAGAACTTGACGATGATAGGATTATGATGTTTTTAAACTCGAAACTGAGAATGATAGGTAGGTTTACAGTATTTTAACTAGATTATGAGGATTGTAGGTTTACAAATTATTATAACTGCAATCTGGGGATGGTGGTGGGTTTACAGTGTTTTAACTAGAATCTGAGGATAGTATGTTTATAGAGTTTTTAACTAGAATCCGAGAAACTTTATTTTTCTTTGTTTGCTCACCAGCCTCTGCTAGATTGTTCCTTTTCGTGTTTTCGCTGTTTGTATGTTTAAGATTATTTGTTTGTTTGTTTTTGAATATCGCGCAAAGCTACACGAGGGCTATCTGCGCTAGCCGTCCCTACTTTAGAAGTGTAAGACTAGAGGGAAGGCAAATAGTCATCACCATCCACCGCCAACTCTGGGGCTACTCTTTTACCAACGAATAGTGGGATTGACCGTCACAATTCAACACCCACACAACTAAAGGGCTAACATATTTGGTGCGACGGGGATTCGTACGCCTTAACTCACCTGCCCATGAGGGGCCATGTTTAAGAATACAATATTTTTTATCAGAATCTGAGAAACATGACCTGGAATTGAAAATATATATGTGTGAAACATGTGTGTAAGTGAGACATGGTGCGATCTAGAGAAAAAACTTTTCATTGAATGAGTGTATTTATACATAGACAAAAGGAAACAGTAGGTAAAGCACTAAACGACGTTGACCTTAAACGTGGTTTTGAAGTTTAGGAGACTCAACGAAACGTGCACGCTGGTGAAAGACAAATTTGAAAACTTTACTGCAAATAATCAGACATAATCCCATCCTTTCTATAAACTACAAAAAGTAAAGTCTGAGAGAAAGAGGTACGCGAGAGATAAATTTATTTAATTTAAATAAAAAATGTGGTATTTCCAACCCGAATGGCATCTTATGCTGGGTTAGAGATTTCAGGCACAGCTACTTCCAGTTTGCAACTGCTGATATAAGGAAGGCCAGCCAGTTAGCAGTACCCACCGCCTACACGGTTTTTGTTAATGTGTTTGTTTGTTTCAGAAACTTTGCAAAGCTCACACAGAGAGCTGTGTGCAAACAATCGTTCCTAATTTTGAAATAATAAATCAAAGAGAATACAGCTAATCAACAGCACCCGTTAAATGTTACTCATATTAACAGCATATGTTATAAATATTTATTGATACCACAACACTTTAAATTCTTAATATGATCGTCTGTTTTTGTCATATTATTTTTAGGAGAAGCCTTTAGCCAAATTGTGGGGAGAGGGTATAGAATTGCTAATGCTTCCGGACTTTTTTAAAATAACCTTAAAATAGCCGCATTTAAATGAACGTAACTGAAACAACAGTCTTTGTGAAGAGGAAGTCATTGTTTGAATTTTGTGTATCATAAACTTTAAAAGGTTTTAATTCATATTATTAATGTAAACGCATAAAGAAAGTTAGGCTTAGTAGGTCAGACAGTTTTCTAAAGATGAAGACAAGTAAAGAGAACCGAATATAGACATTACAAGGTCACCAGTAGGTTAGCGATAAGTTTACGGAATATTTGACGGTAAAACCTACTGTAAGTTTGCGCTAAGACGAAGATAAGGACAAGAGAAATGCTAGCAATCTGCTCCAACCATAACTTATAACACTCTGTGTTTTATTTCTTAATTCATGTGAGGATCGCGGGTTGAAATCCCCGTCGCCCCAAACATGCTCGCCCTTTCAGCCGAAAGGGCGTTATAATGTTACGGTCAACTCCACTATTCGTTGGTAAAAGAGTAGCCCAAGAGTTGG
>NC_134826.1:13477085-13511150 GCF_004210375.1 Tachypleus tridentatus | reverse complement strand
GACATTCACTAAATAACGTAATAATATTTAATATGAAACAAACTTAACATAATGATATGATTAAACTTCACCAGGGGACATTCACTAAATAACGTAATAATATTCTAATACAGAAACAAACTTAACATAAATATATGATTAAACTTCACCAGGGGACATTCACTAAATAACGTAATAATACTGTAATACGAAACAAACTTAACATAAAATATGATTAAACTTTACCAGTGGGTCATTCACTAAATAACGTAATAATATTGTAATATTGAAACAAACTTAACATAAAGATATGATTAAACTTCACCAAGGGGACATTCACTAAATAACGTAATAATATTGTAATACGAAACAAAATTAACATAAAGATATGATTAAACTTCACCAGGGGACATTCACTAAATAACGTAATAATAGTGTAATATGAAACAAATTTAACATAATGATATGATTAAACTTCACCAGGAGGACATTCACGAAATAACGTAATAATATTGTAATATGAAACAAACTTAACATAATTATATGATTAAATTTCACCAGGGGGTCATTCACTAAATAACTTAATAAAATTGTAATATGAAACAAACTTAACATAATGATATGATTAAACTTCACCAGGAGGACATTCACTAAATAACGTAATAATATTGTAATATGAAACAAACTTAACATAATGATATGATTAAACTTCACCAGGGGACATTCACTAAATAACGTAATAATATTGTAATATGAAACAAACTTAACATAATGATACGATTAAACTTCACCAGGGGACATTCACTAAATAACGTAATAATATTGTAATATGAAACAAACTTAACATAATGATATGATTAAACTTCACCAGGGGACATTCACTAAATAACGTAATAATATTGTAATATGAAACAAACTTAACATAAAGATATGATTAAACTTCACCAGGGGACATTCACTAAATAACGTAATAATATTGTAATAACATAATGATGAAACAAACTTAACATAATAATAATATTGTATATGACATAATGAATTAAACTTCACCAGGGGACATTCACTAAATAACGTAATAATATTGTAATATGAAACAAACTTAACATAAAGATATGATTAAACTTCACCAGGGGACATTCACTAAATAACGTAATAATATTGTAATATGAAACAAACTTAACATAATGATATGATTAAACTTCACCAGGAGACATTCACTAAATAACGTAATAATATTGTAATATGAAACAAACTTAACATAATGATATGATTAAACTTCACCAGGGGACATTCACTAAATAACGTAATAATATTGTAATATGAAACAAACTTAACATAATGATATGATTAAACTTCACCAGGGAAACATTCACTAAATAACGTAATAATATTGTAATATGAAACAAACTTAACATAATGATGCCATTAAACTTCACCAGGGGACATTCACTAAATAACGTAATAATATTGTAATATGAAACAAACTTAACATAATGATATGATTAAACTTCACCAGGGGACATTCACTAAATAACGTAATAATATTGTAATATGAAACAAACTTAACATAATGATATGATTAAACTTCACCAGGGGACATTCACTAAATAACGTAATAATATTGTAATATGAAACAAACTTAACATAATGATATGATTAAACTTCACCAGGGGACATTCACTAAATAACGTAATAATATTGTAATATGAAACAAACTTAACATAAATGATATGATTAAACTTCACCAGGGGACATTCACTAAATAACGTAATAATATTGTAATACGAAACAAACTTAACATAAAGATATGATTAAACTTCACCAGGGGACATTCACTAAATAACGTAATAATATTGTAATATGAAACAAACTTAACATAAAGATATGATTAAACTTCACCAGGGGACATTCACTAAATAACGTAATAATATTGTAATACGAAACAAACTTAACATAAAGATATGATTAAACTTCACCAGGGGACATTCACTAAATAACGTAATAATATTGTAATATGAAACAAACTTAACATAATGATATGATTAAACTTCACCAGGGGACATTCACTAAATAACGTAATAATATTGTAATATGAAACAAACTTAACATATAAGATATGATTAAACTTCACCAGGGGACATTCACTAAATAACGTAATAATATTGTAATATGAAACAAACTTAACATAATGAAACAAACATTCACTACATAAAATTGATATGAAACAAACTTAAACTTCACCAGGGGACATTCACTAAATAACGTAATAATATTGTAATATGAAACAAACTTAACATAATGATATGATTAAACTTCACCAGGGGACATTCACTAAATAACGTAATAATATTGTAATATGAAACAAACTTAACATAATGATATGATTAAACTTCACCAGGGGACATTCACTAAATAACGTAATAATATTGTAATATGAAACAAACTTAACATAATGATATGATTAAACTTCACCAGGGGACATTCACTAAATAACGTAATAATATTGTAATACGCAACAAACTTAACATAATGATATGATTAAACTTCACCAGGGGACATTCACTAAATAACGTAATAATATTGTAATATGAAACAAACTTAACATAATGATGCCATTAAACTTCACCAGGGGACATTCACTTAATAACGTAATAATATTGTAATATGAAACAAACTTAACATAATGATATGATTAAACTTCACCAGGGGACATTCACTAAATAACGTAATAATATTGTAATATGAAACAAACTTAACATAAAGATATGATTAAACTTCACCAGAGGGACATTCACCAAATAACGTAATAATATTGTAATATGAAACAAACTTAACATAAAGATATGATTAAACTTCACCAGGGGGACATTCACTAAATAACGTAATAATATTGTAATATTAAACAAACTTAACATAATGATACGATTAAACTTCACCAGGGGACATTCACTAAATAACGTAATAATATTGCAACATCAAACAAACTTCACATAATGATATGATTAAACTTCACCAGGAGGACATTCACTAAATAATGTAATAATATTGTAACATGAAACAAACTTAACATAATGATATGATTAAACTTCACCAGGGGACATTCACTAAATAACGTAATAATATTGTAATATGAAACAAACTTAACATAAAGATATGATTAAACTTCACCAGGGGACATTCACTAAATAACGTAATAATATTGTAATATGAAACAAACTTAACATAATGATATGATTAAACTTCACCAGGGGACATTCACTAAATAACGTAATAATATTGTAATATGAAACAAACTTAACATAAAGATATGATTAAACTTCACCAGGGGACATTCACTAAATAACGTAATAATATTGTAATATGAAACAAACTTAACATAATGATATGATTAAACTTCACCAGGGGACATTCACTAAATAACGTAATAATATTGTAATATGAAACAAACTTAACATAATGATATGATTAAACTTCACCAGGGGACATTCACTAAATAACGTAATAATATTGTAATATGAAACAAACTTAACATAATGATATGATTAAACTTCACCAGGGGACATTCACTAAATAACGTAATAATATTGTAATATGAAACAAACTTAACATAAAGATATGATTAAACTTCACCAGGGGACATTCACTAAATAACGTAATAATATTGTAATATGAAACAAACTTAACATAAAGATATGATTAAACTTCACCAGGGGACATTCACTAAATAACGTAATAATATTGTAATATGAAACAAACTTAACATAATGATATGATTAAACTTCACCAGGGGGACATTCACTAAATAACGTAATAATATTGTAATATGAAACAAACTTAACATAATGATATGATTATTAAACTTCACCAGGGGACATTCACTAAATAACGTAATAATATTGTAATAATATTGAAACAAACTTAACATAATGATATGATTAAACTTCACCAGGGGACATTCACTAAATAACGTAATAATATTGTAATATGAAACAAACTTAACATAATGATATGATTAAACTTCACCAGGGGACATTCACTAAATAACGTAATAATATTGTAATATGAAACAAACTTAACATAATATTGATATGATTAAACTTCACCAGGGACATTCACTAAATAACGTAATAATATTGTAATATGAAACAAACTTAACATAATGATATGATTAAACTTCACCAGGGGACATTCACTAAATAACGTAATAATATTGTAATATGAAACAAACTTAACATAATGATATGATTAAACTTCACCAGGAGGACATTCACTAAATAACGTAATAATATTGTAATATGAAACAAACTTCAACATAATGATATTCACATAATGATTAAACTTCACCAGGGGACATTCACTAAATAACGTAATAATATTGTAATATGAAACAAACTTCACATAATGATATGATTAAACTTCACCAGGGGACATTCACTAAATAACGTAATAATATTGTAATATGAAACAAACTTCACATAAAGATATGTCAAAACTTCACCAAGGGACATTCACTAAAAAACGTAATAATAGTGTAATATGAAACAAATTTAACATAATGATATGATTAAACTTCACCAGGAGGACATTCACGAAATAACGTAATAATATTGTAATATGAAACAAACTTAACATAATTATATGATTAAACTTCACCAGGGGATCATTCACTAAATAACGTAATAATATTGTAATATGAAACAAACTTAACATAATGATGATTAAACTTCACCAGGGGACATTCACTAAATAACGTAATAATATTGTAATATGAAACAAACTTAACATAATGATATGATTAAACTTCACCAGGGGACATTCACTAAATAACGTAATAATATTGTAATATGAAACAAACTTAACATAAAGATATGATTAAACTTCACCAGGGGACATTCACTAAATAACGTAATAATATTGTAATACGAAACAAACTTAACATAAAGATATGATTAAACTTCACCAGGGGACATTCACTAAATAACGTAATAATATTGTAATACGAAACAAAATTAACATAAAGATATGATTAAACTTCACCAGGGGACATTCACTAAATAACGTAATAATATTGTAATATGAAACAAACTTAACATAAAGATATGATTAAACTTCACCAGGGGACATTCACTAAATAACGTAATAATATTGTAATATGAAACAAACTTAACATAATGATATGATTAAACTTCACCAGGGGACATTCACTAAATAACGTAATAATATTGTAATATGAAACAAACTTAACATAATGATATGATTAAACTTCACCAGGGGACATTCACTAAATAACGTAATAATAGTGTAATATGAAACAAATTTAACATAATGATATGATTAAACTTCACCAGGAAGACATTCACTAAATAACGTAATAATAGTGTAATATGAAACAAACTTAACATAAAGATATGATTAAACTTCACCAGGGGACATTCACTAAATAACGTAATGATATTTTAAATGAAACAAACTTAGCATAATAATACGATTAAACTTCACCAGGGGACATTCACTAAATAACGTAATAATATTGTAATATGAAACAAACTTAACATAATGATATGATTAAACTTCACCAGGGGACATTCACTAAATAACGTAATAATATTGTAATATGAAACAAACTTAACATAAAGATATGACTAAACTTCACCAGGGGAACATTCACTAAATATATAATAATATTGTAATACGAAACAAACTTAACATAAAGATATGATTAAACTTCACCAGGAGGACATTCACTAAATAACGTAATAATATTGTAATATGAAACAAACTTAACATAAAGATATGATTAAACTTCACCAGGGGACATTCACTAAATAACGTAATAATATTGTAATATGAAACAAACTTAACATAAAGATATGATTAAACTTCACCAGGGGACATTCACTAAATAACGTAATAATATTGTAATATGAAACAAACTTAACATAAAGATATGATTAAACTTCACCAGGGGACATTCACTAAATAACGTAATAATATTGTAATATGAAACAAACTTAACATAATGATATGATTAAACTTCACCAGGAGACATTCACTAAATAACGTAATAATATTGTAATATGAAACAAACTTAACATAATGATATGATTAAACTTCACCAGGGGACATTCACTAAATAACGTAATAATATTGTAATATGAAACAAACTTAACATAATGATATGATTAAACTTCACCAGGGACATTCACTAAATAACGTAATAATATTGTAATATGAAACAAACTTAACATAATGATATGATTAAACTTCACCAGGGGACATTCACTAAATAACGTAATAATATTGTAATACGAAACAAACTTAACATAAAGATATGATTAAACTTCACCAGGGGACATTCACTAAATAACGTAATAATATTGTAATATGAAACAAACTTAACATAAAGATATGATTAAACTTCACCAGGGGACATTCACTAAATAACGTAATAATATTGTAATACGAAACAAACTTAACATAAAGATATGATTAAACTTCACCAGGGGACATTCACTAAATAACGTAATAATATTGTAATATGAAACAAACTTAACATAATGATATGATTAAACTTCACCAGGGGACATTCACTAAATAACGTAATAATATTGTAATATGAAACAAACTTAACATAAAATAACGATATGATTAAACTTCACCAGGGGACATTCACTAAATAACGTAATAATATTGTAATATGAAACAAACTTAACATAATGATATGATTAAACTTCACCAGGGGACATTCACTAAATAACGTAATAATATTGTAATATGAAACAAACTTAACATAATGATATGATTAAACTTCACCAGGGGACATTCACTAAATAACGTAATAATATTGTAATATGAAACAAACTTAACATAATGATATGATTAAACTTCACCAGGGGACATTCACTAAATAACGTAATAATATTGTAATATGAAACAAACTTAACATAAAGATATGATTAAACTTCACCAGGGGACATTCACTAAATAACGTAATAATATTGTAATATGAAACAAACTTAACATAATGATATGATTAAACTTCACCAGGGGACATTCACTAAATAACGTAATAATATTGTAATATGAAACAAACTTAACATAAAGATATGATTAAACTTCACCAGGGGACATTCACTAAATAACGTAATAATATTGTAATATGAAACAAACTTAACATAATGATATGATTAAACTTCACCAGGGGACATTCACTAAATAACGTAATAATATTGTAATATGAAACAAACTTAACATAATGATATGATTAAACTTCACCAGGGGACATTCACTAAATAACGTAATAATATTGTAATATGAAACAAACTTAACATAATGATATGATTAAACTTCACCAGGGAGACATTCACTAAATAACGTAATAATATTGTAATATGAAACAAACTTAACATAATGATATGATTAAACTTCACCAGGGGACATTCACTAAATAACGTAATAATATTGTAATATGAAACAAACTTAACATAATGATATGATTAAACTTCACCAGGGGACATTCACTAAATAACGTAATAATATTGTAATATGAAACAAACTTAACATAATGATATGATTAAACTTCACCAGGGGACATTCACTAAATAACGTAATAATATTGTAATATGAAACAAACTTAACATAATGATATGATTAAACTTCACCAGGGGACATTCACTAAATAACGTAATAATATTGTAATATGAAACAAACTTAACATAAAGATATGATTAAACTTCACCAGGGGACATTCACTAAATAACGTAATAATATTGTAATACGAAACAAACTTAACATAAAGATATGATTAAACTTCACCAGGGGACATTCACTAAATAACGTAATAATATTGTAATACGAAACAAACTTAACATAAAGATATGATTAAACTTCACCAGGGGACATTCACTAAATAACGTAATAATATTGTAATATGAAACAAACTTAACATAATGATATGATTAAACTTCACCAGGGGACATTCACTAAATAACGTAATAATATTGTAATATGAAACAAACTTAACATAATGATATGATTAAACTTCACCAGGGGACATTCACTAAATAACGTAATAATATTGTAATATGAAACAAACTTAACATAATGATATGATTAAACTTCACCAGGGGACATTCACTAAATAACGTAATAATATTGTAATATGAAACAAACTTAACATAATGATATGATTAAACTTCACCAGGGGACATTCACTAAATAACGTAATAATATTGTAATACGAAACAAACTTAACATAAAGATATGATTAAACTTCACCAGGGGACATTCACTAAATAACGTAATAATATTGTAATATGAAACAAACTTAACATAATGATATGATTAAACTTCACCAGGGGACATTCACTAAATAACGTAATAATATTGTAATATGAAACAAACTTAACATAATGATATGATTAAACTTCACCAGGGGACATTCACTAAATAACGTAATAATATTGTAATATGAAACAAACTTAACATAAAATACCGATATGATTAAACTTCACCAGGGGACATTCACTAAATAACGTAATAATATTGTAATATGAAACAAACTTAACATAATGATATGATTAAACTTCACCAGGGGACATTCACTAAATAACGTAATAATATTGTAATATGAAACAAACTTAACATAATGATATGATTAAACTTCACCAGGGGACATTCACTAAATAACGTAATAATATTGTAATATGAAACAAACTTAACATAAAGATATGATTAAACTTCACCAGGGGACATTCACTAAATAACGTAATAATATTGTAATATGAAACAAACTTAACATAATGATATGATTAAACTTCACCAGGGGACATTCACTAAATAACGTAATAATATTGTAATATGAAACAAACTTAACATAATGATATGATTAAACTTCACCAGGGGACATTCACTAAATAACGTAATAATATTGTAATATGAAACAAACTTAACATAATGATATGATTAAACTTCACCAGGGGACATTCACTAAATAACGTAATAATATTGTAATATGAAACAAACTTAACATAATGATATGATTAAACTTCACCAGGGGACATTCACTAAATAACGTAATAATATTGTAATATGAAACAAACTTAACATAATGATATGATTAAACTTCACCAGGAGACATTCACTAAATAACGTAATAATATTGTAATATGAAACAAACTTAACATAATGATATGATTAAACTTCACCAGGGGACATTCACTAAATAACGTAATAATATTGTAATATGAAACAAACTTAACATAATGATATGATTAAACTTCACCAGGGGACATTCACTAAATAACGTAATAATATTGTAATATGAAACAAACTTAACATAATGATATGATTAAACTTCACCAGGGGACATTCACTAAATAACGTAATAATATTGTAATATGAAACAAACTTAACATAAAGATATGATTAAACTTCACCAGGGGACATTCACTAAATAACGTAATAATATTGTAATATGAAACAAACTTAACATAATGATATGATTAAACTTCACCAGGGGGACATTCACTAAATAACGTAATAATATTGTAATATGAAACAAACTTAACATAATGATATGATTAAACTTCACCAGGGGGACATTCACTAAATAACGTAATAATATTGTAATACGAAACAAACTTAACATAATGATATGATTAAACTTCACCAGGGGACATTCACTAAATAACGTAATAATATTGTAATATGAAACAAACTTAACATAATGATATGATTAAACTTCACCAGGGGACATTCACTAAATAACGTAATAATATTGTAATATGAAACAAACTTAACATAATGATATGATTAAACTTCACCAGGGACATTCACTAAATAACGTAATAATATTGTAATATGAAACAAACTTAACATAATGATATGATTAAACTTCACCAGGGGACATTCACTAAATAACGTAATAATATTGTAATATGAAACAAACTTAACATAATGATATGATTAAACTTCACCAGGGGACATTCACTAAATAACGTAATAATATTGTAATATGAAACAAACTTAACATAATTATATGATTAAATTTCACCAGGGGATCATTCACTAAATAACTTAATAAAATTGTAATATGAAACAAACTTAACATAAAGATATGACTAAACTTCACCAGGGGACATTCACTAAATAACGTAATAATATTGTAATACGAAACAAACTTAACATAATGATATGATTAAACTTCACCAGGGGACATTCACTAAATAACGTAATAATATTGTAATATGAAACAAACTTAACATAATGATATGATTAAACTTCACCAGGGGACATTCACTAAATAACGTAATAATATTGTAATATGAAACAAACTTAACATAATGATATGATTAAACTTCACCAGGGGACATTCACTAAATAACGTAATAATATTGTAATATCAAACAAACTTAACATAATGATGCCATTAATCTTCACAAGGGGTACATTCACTAAATAACGTAATAATATTCTAATACTAAACAAATTTAACATAAATATATGATTAAACTTCACCAGGGGACATTCACTAAATAACGTAATAATATTGTAATACGAAACAAACTTAACATAATGATATGATTAAACTTCACCAGGGGACATTCACTAAATAACGTAATAATATTGTAATACGAAACAAACTTAACATAAAGATATGATTAAACTTCACCAGGGGACATTCACTAAATAACGTAATAATATTGTAATATGAAACAAACTTAACATAAAGATATGATTAAACTTCACCAGGGGACATTCACTAAATAACGTAATAATATTGTAATATGAAACAAACTTAACATAATGATATGATTAAACTTCACCAGGGGACATTCACTAAATAACGTAATAATATTGTAATATGAAACAAACTTAACATAATGATGCCATTAAACTTCACCAGGGGACATTCACTAAATAACGTAATAATATTGTAATATGAAACAAACTTAACATAATGATATGATTAAACTTCACCAGGGGACATTCACTAAAAAACGTAATAATATTGTAATATGAAACAAACTTAACATAAAGATATGATTAAACTTTACCAGGGGACATTCACTAAATAACGTAATAATATTGTAATACGAAACAAACTTAACATAAAGATATGATTAAACTTCACCAGGGGACATTCACTAAATAACGTAATAATATTGTAATACGAAACAAACTTAACATAAAGATATGATTAAACTTCACCAGGGGACATTCACTAAATAACGTAATAATATTGTAATACGAAACAAACTTAACATAAAGATATGATTAAACTTCACCAGGGGACATTCACTAAATAACGTAATAATATTGTAATATGAAACAAACTTAACATAAAGATATGATTAAACTTCACCAGGGGACATTCACTAAATAACGTAATAATATTGTAATATGAAACAAACTTAACATAAAGATATGATTAAACTTCACCAGGGGACATTCACTAAATAACGTAATAATATTGTAATATGAAACAAACTTAACATAAAGATATGATTAAACTTCACCAGGGGACATTCACTAAATAACGTAATAATATTGTAATATGAAACAAACTTAACATAAAGATATGATTAAACTTCACCAGGGGACATTCACTAAATAACGTAATAATATTGTAATATGAAACAAACTTAACATAATGATATGATTAAACTTCACCAGGGGACATTCACTAAATAACGTAATAATATTGTAATATGAAACAAACTTAACATAATGATATGATTAAACTTCACCAGGGGACATTCACTAAATAACGTAATAATATTGTAATATGAAACAAACTTAACATAATGATATGATTAAACTTCACCAGGGGACATTCACTAAATAACGTAATAATATTGTAATATGAAACAAACTTAACATAATGATATGATTAAACTTCACCAGGGGACATTCACTAAATAACGTAATAATATTGTAATATGAAACAAACTTAACATAATGATATGATTAAACTTCACCAGGGGACATTCACTAAATAACGTAATAATATTGTAATATGAAACAAACTTAACATAAAGATATGATTAAACTTCACCAGGGGACATTCACTAAATAACGTAATAATATTGTAATACGAAACAAACTTAACATAAAGATATGATTAAACTTCACCAGGGGACATTCACTAAATAACGTAATAATATTGTAATATGAAACAAACTTAACATAATGATATGATTAAACTTCACCAGGGGACATTCACTAAATAACGTAATAATATTGTAATATGAAACAAACTTAACATAATGATATGATTAAACTTCACCAGGGGACATTCACTAAATAACGTAATAATATTGTAATACAAAACAAACTTAACATAAAGATATGATTAAACTTCACCAGGGGACATTCACTAAATAACGTAATAATATTGTAATATGAAACAAACTTAACATAATGATATGATTAAACTTCACCAGGGGACATTCACTAAATAACGTAATAATATTGTAATATGAAACAAACTTAACATAAAGATATGATTAAACTTCACCAGGGGACATTCACTAAATAACGTAATAATATTGTAATATGAAACAAACTTAACATAATGATGCCATTAAACTTCACCAGGGGACATTCACTAAATAACGTAATAATATTGTAATATGAAACAAACTTCATTAAACTTCACCAGGGGACATTCACTAAATAACGTAATAATATTGTAATATGAAACAAACTTAACATAATGATATGATTAAACTTCACCAGGGGACATTCACTAAATAACGTAATAATATTGTAATATGAAACAAACTTAACATAATGATATGATTAAACTTCACCAGGGGACATTCACTAAATAACGTAATAATATTGTAATATGAAACAAACTTAAAATAATAATATGATTAAACTTCACCAGGGAGACATTCACTAAATAACGTAATAATATTGTAATACGAAACAAACTTCACATAAAGATATGATTAAACTTCACAAGGGATCATTCACTAAATAACGTAATAATATTGTAATATGAAACAAACTTAACATAATGATATGATTAAACTTCACCAGGGGACATTCACTAAATAACGTAATAATATTGTAATATGAAACAAACTTAACATAAAGATATGATTAAACTTCACCAGGGGACATTCACTAAATAACGTAATAATATTGTAATATGAAACAAACTTAACATAATGATATGATTAAACTTCACCAGGGGACATTCACTAAATAACGTAATAATATTGTAATATGAAACAAACTTAACATAATGATGATTAAACTTCACAAGGGGTACATTCACAAAATAACGTAATAATATTATAATACGAAACAAACTTCACCATGGGGACATTCACTAAATAACGTAATAATAGGATAATACGAAACAAATTAACATAAAGATATGATAAAACTTCACCAGGGGACATTCACTAAATAACGTAATAATATTGTAATACGAAACAAACTTAACATAATGATATGATTAAACTTCACCAGGGGACATTCACTAAATAACGTAATAATATTGTAATACGAAACAAACTTAACATAAAGATATGATTAAACTTCACCAGGGGACATTCACTAAATAACGTAATAATATTGTAATATGAAACAAACTTAACATAAGATATGATTAAACTTCACCAGGGGACATTCACTAAATAACGTAATAATATTGTAATATGAAACAAACTTAACATAATGATATGATTAAACTTCACCAGGGGACATTCACTAAATAACGTAATAATATTGTAATATGAAACAAACTTAACATAATGATATGATTAAACTTCACCAGGGGACATTCACTAAATAACGTAATAATATTGTAATATGAAACAAACTTAACATAATGATGATTAAACTTCACCAGGGGACATTCACTAAATAACGTAATAATATTGTAATACAAAACAAACTTAACATAAAGATATGATTAAACTTCACCAGGGGACATTCACTAAATAACGTAATAATATTGTAATACGAAACAAACTTAACATAAAGATATGATTAAACTTCACCAGGGGACATTCACTAAATAACGTAATAATATTGTAATACGAAACAAACTTCACATAATGATACGATTAAACTTCACCAGGGGACATTCACTAAATAACGTAATAATATTGTAATATGAAACAAACTTAACATAAATATATGATTAAACTTCACCAGGGGACATTCACTAAATAACGTAATAATATTGTAATATGAAACAAACTTAACATAATGATATGATTAAACTTCACCAGGGGACATTCACTAAATAACGTAATAATATTGTAATATGAAACAAACTTAACATAATGATGCCATTAAACTTCACCAGGGGACATTCACTAAATAACGTAATAATATTGTAATATGAAACAAACTTAACATAATGATATGATTAAACTTCACCAGGGGACATTCACTAAATAACGTAATAATATTGTAATATGAAACAAACTTCACATAAAGATATGATTAAACTTCACCAGGGGACATTCACTAAATAACGTAATAATATTGTAATATGAAACAAACTTAACATAATGATATGATTAAACTTCACCAGGGGACATTCACTAAATAACGTAATAATATTGTAATATGAAACAAACTTAACATAATGATATGATTAAACTTCACCAGGGGACATTCACTAAATAACGTAATAATATTGTAATACGAAACAAACTTAACATAATGATATGATTAAACTTCACCAGGGGACATTCACTAAATAACGTAATAATATTGTAATATGAAACAAACTTCACATAATGATATGATTAAACTTCACCAGGGGACATTCACTAAATAACGTAATAATATTGTAATATAAAACAAACTTAACATAATAATATGATTAAACTTCACCAGGGGACATTCACTAAATAACGTAATAATATTGTAATATGAAACAAACTTAACATAATGATATGATTAAACTTCACCAGGGGACATTCACTAAATAACGTAATAATATTGTAATATGAAACAAACTTAACATAATGATGGATTAAACTTCACCAGGAGACATTCACTAAATAACGTAATAATATTGTAATATGAAACAAACTTAACATAATGATATGATTAAACTTCACCAGGGGACATTCACTAAATAACGTAATAATATTGTAATATGAAACACACTTAACATAAAGATATGATTAAACTTCACCAGGGGGACATTCACTAAATAACGTAATAATATTGTAATACGAAACAAACTTAACATAATGATACGATTAAACTTCACCAGGAGACATTCACGAAATAACGTAATAAAATTGTAATATGAAACAAACTTCACATAATGATATGATTAAACTTCACCAGGGGGACATTCAATAAATAACGTAATAATATTGTAATATGAAACAAACTTAACATAATGATATGATTAAACTTCACCAGGGGACATTCACTAAATAACGTAATAATATTGTAATATGAAACAAACTTAACATAATGATATGATTAAACTTCACCAGGGGACATTCACTAAATAACGTAATAATATTGTAATATGAAACAAACTTAACATAATGATATGATTAAACTTCACCAGGGGACATTCACTAAATAACGTAATAATATTGTAATACGAAACAAACTTAACATAAAGATATGATTAAACTTCACCAGGGGACATTCACTAAATAACGTAATAATATTGTAATACGAAACAAACTTAACATAAAGATATGATTAAACTTCACCAGGGGACATTCACTAAATAACGTAATAATATTGTAATATGAAACAAACTTAACATAATGATATGATTAAACTTCACCAGGGGACATTCACTAAATAACGTAATAATATTGTAATATGAAACAAACTTCACATAATGATGCCATTAAACTTCACCAGGGGACATTCACTAAATAACGTAATAATATTGTAATATGAAACAAACTTAACATAATGATGCCATTAAACTTCACCAGGGGACATTCACTAAATAACGTAATAATATTGTAATATGAAACAAACTTCACATAATGATACATTAAACTTCACCAGGGGACATTCACTAAATAACGTAATAATATTGTAATATGAAACAAACTTAACATAATGATATGATTAAACTTCACCAGGGGACATTCACTAAATAACGTAATAATATTGTAATACGAAACAAACTTAACATAATAATATGATTAAACTTCACCAGGGGACATTCACTAAATAACGTAATAATAGTGTAATACGAAACAAACTTAACATAAAGATATGATTAAACTTCACCAGTGGATATTCACTAAATAACGTAATAATATTGTAATATGAAACAAACTTCACATAAAGATATGATTAAACTTCACCAGGGGACATTCACTAAATAACGTAATAATATTGTAATATGAAACAAACTTAACATAAAGATATGATTAAACTTCACCAGGGGACATTCACTAAATAACGTAATAATATTGTAATATGAAACAAACTTAACATAATGATATGATTAAACTTCACCAGGGGACATTCACTAAATAACGTAATAATATTGTAATATGAAACAAACTTAACATAATGATATGATTAAACTTCACCAGGGGACATTCACTAAATAACGTAATAATATTGTAATATGAAACAAACTTAACATAATGATATGATTAAACTTCACCAGGGGACATTCACTAAATAACGTAATAATATTGTAATATGAAACAAACTTAACATAATGATATGATTAAACTTCACCAGGGGACATTCACTAAATAACGTAATAATATTCTAATAATAAACAAACTTAACATAAATATATGATTAAACTTCACCATGGGGACATTCACTAAATAACGTAATAATACGGTAATAAGAAACAAACTTAACATAAAATATGATTAAACTTCACCAGGGGACATTCACTAAATAACGTAATAATATTGTAATATGAAACAAACTTAACATAATGATATGATTAAACTTCACCAGGGGACATTCACTAAATAACGTAATAATATTGTAATATGAAACAAACTTAACATAAAGATATGATTAAACTTCACCAGGGGACATTCACTAAATAACGTAATAATATTGTAATATGAAACAAACTTAACATAATGATATGATTAAACTTCACCAGGGGACATTCACTAAATAACGTAATAATATTGTAATATGAAACAAACTTAACATAATGATATGATTAAACTTCACCAGGGGACATTCACTAAATAACGTAATAATATTGTAATACGAAACAAACTTAACATAAAGATATGATTAAACTTCACCAGGGGACATTCACTAAATAACGTAATAATATTGTAATATGAAACAAACTTAACATAATGATATGATTAAACTTCACCAGGGGACATTCACTAAATAACGTAATAATATTGTAATATGAAACAAACTTAACATAATGATATGATTAAACTTCACCAGGGGACATTCACTAAATAACGTAATAATATTGTAATATGAAACAAACTTAACATAATGATATGATTAAACTTCACCAGGGGACATTCACTAAATAACGTAATAATATTGTAATATGAAACAAACTTAACATAATGATATGATTAAACTTCACCAGGGGACATTCACTAAATAACGTAATAATATTGTAATATGAAACAAACTTAACATAATGATATGATTAAACTTCACCAGGGGACATTCACTAAATAACGTAATAATATTGTAATACGAAACAAACTTAACATAAAGATATGATTAAACTTCACCAGGGGACATTCACTAAATAACGTAATAATATTGTAATATGAAACAAACTTAACATAAAGATATGATTAAACTTCACCAGGGGACATTCACTAAATAACGTAATAATATTGTAATATGAAACAAACTTAACATAATGATATGATTAAACTTCACCAGGGGACATTCACTAAATAACGTAATAATATTGTAATATGAAACAAACTTAACATAATGATATGATTAAACTTCACCAGGGGACATTCACTAAATAACGTAATAATATTGTAATATGAAACAAACTTAACATAATGATGCCATTAAACTTCACCAGGGGACATTCACTAAATAACGTAATAATATTGTAATATGAAACAAACTTAACATAATGATATGATTAAACTTCACCAGGGGACATTCACTAAATAACGTAATAATATTGTAATATGAAACAAACTTAACATAATGATATGATTAAACTTCACCAGGGGACATTCACTAAATAACGTAATAATATTGTAATATGAAACAAACTTAACATAATGATATGATTAAACTTCACCAGGGGACATTCACTAAATAACGTAATAATATTGTAATATGAAACAAACTTAACATAATGATATGATTAAACTTCACCAGGGGACATTCACTAAATAACGTAATAATATTGTAATATGAAACAAACTTAACATAATGATATGATTAAACTTCACCAGGGGACATTCACTAAATAACGTAATAATATTGTAATATGAAACAAACTTAACATAATGATATGATTAAACTTCACCAGGGGACATTCACTAAATAACGTAATAATATTGTAATATGAAACAAACTTAACATAATGATATGATTAAACTTCACCAGGGGACATTCACTAAATAACGTAATAATATTGTAATATGAAACAAACTTAACATAATGATATGATTAAACTTCACCAGGGGACATTCACTAAATAACGTAATAATATTGTAATATGAAACAAACTTAACATAATGATGTGATTAAACTTCACCAGGGAGACATTCACCAAATAACGTAATAATATTGTAATAAGAAACAAACTTAACATAATGATATGATTAAACTTCACCAGGGGACATTCACTAAATAACGTAATAATATTGTAATATGAAACAAACTTAACATAATGATGCCATTAATCTTCACAAGGGGTACATTCACAAAATAACGTAATAATATTATAATACGAAACAAACTTCACCATGGGGACATTCACTAAATAACGTAATAATAGGATAATACGAAACAAATTAACATAAAGATATGATAAAACTTCACCAGAAAAACATTCACTAAATAACGTAATAATATTGTAATACGAAACAAACTTAACATAAATATATGATTAAACTTCACCATGAGGACATTCACTAAATAACGAATAATATTGTAATACGAAACAAACTTAACATAAAAATATGATTAAACTTTACCAGTGGGTCATTCACTAAAAACGTAATAATATTGTAATATGAAACAAACTTAACATAAGCATAGATTAAACTTCACCAGGGGACATTCACTAAATAACGTAATAATATTGTAATATGAAACAAACTTAACATAATGATATGATTAAACTTCACCAGGAGACACTAAATAACGTAATAATATTGCAATATCAAACAAACTTAACATAATGATATGATTAAACTTCACCAGGGGACATTCACTAAATAACGTAATAAAAGTGTAATATGAAACAAACTTAACATAATGATGACCTTAAACTTCACCAGGGGGACATTCACTAAATAACGTAATAATATTGTAATACAAAACAAACTTAACATAAAGATATGATTAAACTTCACCAGGGGACATTCACTAAATAACGTAATAATATTGTATTACGAAACAAACTTAACATAAAGATATGATTAAACTTCACCAGGGGACATTCACTAAATAACGTAATAATATTGTAATACGAAACAAACTTCACATAATGATATGATTAAACTTCACCAGGAAGACATTCACTAAATAACGTAATAATATTGTAATATCAAACAAACTTAACATAAATATATGATTAAACTTCACCAGGGGACATTCACTAAATAACGTAATAATATTGTAATATCAAACAAACTTCACATAATGATATGATTAAACTTCACCAGGGGTACATTCAATAAATAACGTAATAATATTGTAATATGAAACAAACTTAACATAATGATGCCATTAAACTTCACCAGGGAGACATTGACTTAATAACGTAATAATATTGTAATATGAAACAAACTTTACATAATGATACGATTAAATTTTACCAGAGTCATTCACTAAATAACGTAATAATATTGTAATATGAAACAAACTTCACATAAAGATATGATTAAACTTCACCAGGGGACATTCACTAAATAACGTAATAATATTGTAATATGAAACAAACTTAACATAATGATGACCTTAAACTTCACCAGGGGACATTCACTAAATAACGTAATAATATTGTAAGATGAAACAAACTTAACATAACGATATGATTAAACTTCACCAGGGGACATTCACTAAATAACGTAATAATATTGTAATAGGAAACAAACTTAACATAATAATACGATTAAACTTCACCAAAAGACATTCACTAAATAACGTAATAATATTGTAATATCAAACAAACGTCACTAATGATATGATTAAACTTCACCAGGGGGACATTCACTAAATAACGTAATAATATTGTAATATAAAACAAACTTAACATAATAATACCATTAAACTTCACCAGGAGACATTCACTAAATAACGTAATAATATTGCAATATCAAACAAACTTAACATAATGATATGATTAAACTTCACCAGGGGACATTCACTAAATAACGTAATAATATTGTAATATGAAACAAACTTAACATAATGATGCCCTTAAACTTCACCAGGGAGTCATTTACTAAATAACGTAATAATATTGTAAGATGAAATAAACTTCACATAAAGATATGATTAAACTTCACCAGGGGACATTCACTAAATAACGTAATAATATTGTAAGATGAAACAAACTTAACATAAAGATATGATTAAACTTCACCAGGGGACATTCACTAAATAACGTAATAATATTGTAATACGAAACAAACTTAACATAATAATACGATTAAACTTCACCAGGAGACATTCACGAAATAACGTAATAATATTGTAATATGAAACAAACTTCACATAATGATATGATTAAACTTCACCATGGGGTCATTCACTAAATAACATAATAATATTGTGAGATGAAACAAACTTAACATAACGATATGATTAAACTTCACCAGGGGTCATTCACTAAATAGCGTAAGAATATTGTAACATGAAACAAACTTTACATAATGATGCCATTAAACTTCACAAGGGGGACATTCACTATATAACGTAATAATAGTGTAATACGAAACAAACTTAACATAAAGATATGATTAAACTTCACCATAGGGACATTCACTAAATAACGTAATAATAGTGTAATACGAAACAAACTTAACATAAAGATATGATTAAACTTCACCAGGGGACATTCACTAAATAACGTAATAATATTGTAATACGAAACAAACTTAACATAAAGATATATTTAAACTTCACCAGGTGGACATTCACTAAATAACGTAATAATATTGTAATATGAAACAAACTTAACATAAAGATATGATTAAACTTCACCAGGGGACATTCACTAAATAACGTAATAATATTGTAATATGAAACAAACTTCACATAATGATGCCATTAAACTTCACCAGGGGGACATTCACTAAATAACGTAATAATATTGTAATATGAAACAAACTTAACATAATGATGCCATTAAACTTCACCAGGGAGACATTCACTTAATAACGTAATAATATTCTAATATGAAACAAACTTCAAACAATGATCACATTAATCTTCACCAGGAGGACATTCACTAAATAATGTAATAATATTGTAACATGAAACAAACTTAACATAAAGATATGATTAAACTTCACCAGGGGACATTCACTAAATAACGTAATAATATTGTAATATGAAACAAACTTAACATAATGATATGATTAAACTTCACCAGGGGACATTCACTAAATAACGTAATAATATTGTAATATGAAACAAACTTAACATAATGATATGATTAAACTTCACCAGGGGACATTCACTAAATAACGTAATAATATTGTAATATGAAACAAACTTCAAATAAGATACGATTAAACTTCACCAGGGGACATTCACTAAATAACGTAATAATATTGTAATACGAAACAAACTTAACATAAAGATATGATTAAACTTCACCAGGGGACATTCACTAAATAACGTAATAATATTGTAATATGAAACAAACTTCACATAATGATACGATTAAACTTCACCAGGAGACATTCACGAAATAACGTAGTAATATTGTAATATGAAACAAACTTAACATAAAGATACGATTAAACTTCACCACGGGGACATTCACTAAATAACGTAATAATATTGTAATACGAAACAAACTTCACATAAAGATATGATTAAACTTCACAAGGGGTCATTCACTAAATAACGTAATAATATTGTAATACGAAACAAACTTAACATAATATATGATTAAACTTCACCAGGGGACATTCACTAAATAACGTAATAATATTGTAATATGAAACAAACTTAACATAATGATATGATTAAACTTCACCAGGGGACATTCACTAAATAACGTAATAATATTGTAATATGAAACAAACTTAACATAATGATATGATTAAACTTCACCAGGGGACATTCACTAAATAACGTAATAATATTGTAATATGAAACAAACTTAACATAATGATATGATTAAACTTCACCAGGGGACATTCACTAAATAACGTAATAATATTGTAATATGAAACAAACAAACATTAACATAAAGATATGATTAAACTTCACCAGGGGACATTCACTAAATAACGTAATAATATTGTAATACGAAACAAACTTAACATAAAGATATGATTAAACTTCACCAGGGGACATTCACTAAATAACGTAATAATATTGTAATATGAAACAAACTTAACATAATGATATGATTAAACTTCACCAGGGGACATTCACTAAATAACGTAATAATATTGTAATATGAAACAAACTTAACATAAAATAATATGATTAAACTTCACCAGGGGACATTCACTAAATAACGTAATAATATTGTAATATGAAACAAACTTAACATAATGATATGATTAAACTTCACCAGGGGACATTCACTAAATAACGTAATAATATTGTAATAAACAAACTTATAATGATATGATTAAACTTCACCAGGGGACATTCACTAAATAACGTAATAATATTGTAATATAAACAAACTTCACATAATGATATGATTAAACTTCACCAGGGGACATTCACTAAATAACGTAATAATATTGTAATATGAAACAAACTTAACATAAAGATATGATTAAACTTCACCAGGGGACATTCACTAAATAACGTAATAATATTGTAATATGAAACAAACTTAACATAATGATATGATTAAACTTCACCAGGGGACATTCACTAAATAACGTAATAATATTGTAATATGAAACAAACTTAACATAAAGATATGATTAAACTTCACCAGGGGACATTCACTAAATAACGTAATAATATTGTAATATGAAACAAACTTAACATAATGATACCAGGGGACATTCACTAAATAACGTAATAATAAACTTCACTTCAGGGGACATTCACTAAATAACGTAATAATATTGTAATATGAAACAAACTTAACATAATAATATGATTAAACTTCACCAGGGGACATTCACTAAATAACGTAATAATATTGTAATATGAAACAAACTTAACATAATGATATGATTAAACTTCACCAGGGGACATTCACTAAATAACGTAATAATATTGTAATATGAAACAAACTTAACATAATGATATGATTAAACTTCACCAGGGGACATTCACTAAATAACGTAATAATATTGTAATATGAAACAAACTTAACATAATGATATGATTAAACTTCACCAGGGGACATTCACTAAATAACGTAATAATATTGTAATATGAAACAAACTTAACATAAGATATGATTAAACTTCACCAGGGGACATTCACTAAATAACGTAATAATATTGTAATATGAAACAAACTTAACATAATGATATGATTAAACTTCACCAGGGGACATTCACTAAATAACGTAATAATATTGTAATATGAAACAAACTTCAACATAATGATATGATTAAACTTCACCAGGGGACATTCACTAAATAACGTAATAATATTGTAATATGAAACAAACTTAACATAATGATATGATTAAACTTCACCAGGGGACATTCACTAAATAACGTAATAATATTGTAATATGAAACAAACTTAACATAATGATGCCATTAAACTTCACCAGGGGACATTCACTAAATAACGTAATAATATTGTAATATGAAACAAACTTAACATAAAGATATGATTAAACTTCACCAGGGGACATTCACTAAATAACGTAATAATATTGTAATATGAAACAAACTTAACATAAAGATATGATTAAACTTCACCAGGGGACATTCACTAAATAACGTAATAATATTGTAATATGAAACAAACTTAACATAAAGATATGATTAAACTTCACCAGGGGACATTCACTAAATAACGTAATAATATTGTAATACGAAACAAACTTAACATAATGATATGATTAAACTTCACCAGGGGTACATTCACTAAATAACGTAATAATATTGTAATATGAAACAAACTTAACATAATGATGCCATTAAACTTCACCAGGGAGACATTCACTAAATAACGTAATAATATTGTAATATGAAACAAACTTAACATAATTATGACCTTAAACTTCACCAGGGGGACATTCACTAAATACGTAATAATATTGTAATATGAAACAAACTTAACATAAAGATATGATTAAACTTCACCAGGGGACATTCACTAAATAACGTAATAATATTGTAATATGAAACAAACTTAACATAATAATATGATTAAACTTCACCAGGGGGACATTCACTAAATAACGTAATAATATTGTAATACGAAACAAACTTAACATAAAGATATGATTAAACTTCACCAGGGGACATTCACTAAATAACGTAATAATATTGTAATATGAAACAAACTTAACATAAGATATGATTAAACTTCACCAGGGGACATTCACTAAATAACGTAATAATATTGTAATATGAAACAAACTTAACATAAAGATATGATTAAACTTCACCAGGGGACATTCACTAAATAACGTAATAATATTGTAATATGAAACAAACTTAACATAATGATATGATTAAACTTCACCAGGGGACATTCACTAAATAACGTAATAATATTGTAATATGAAACAAACTTAACATAATGATATGATTAAACTTCACCAGGGGACATTCACTAAATAACGTAATAATATTGTAATATGAAACAAACTTAACATAATGATATGATTAAACTTCACCAGGGGACATTCACTAAATAACGTAATAATATTGTAATATGAAACAAACTTAACATAATGATATGATTAAACTTCACCAGGGGACATTCACTAAATAACGTAATAATATTGTAATATGAAACAAACTTAACATAATGATATGATTAAACTTCACCAGGGGACATTCACTAAATAACGTAATAATATTGTAATATGAAACAAACTTAACATAATGATATGATTAAACTTCACCAGGGGACATTCACTAAATAACGTAATAATATTGTAATATGAAACAAACTTAACATAATGATATGATTAAACTTCACCAGGGGACATTCACTAAATAACGTAATAATATTGTAATATGAAACAAACTTAACATAATGATGATTAAACTTCACCAGGGGACATTCACTAAATAACGTAATAATATTGTAATATGAAACAAACTTAACATAATGATATGATTAAACTTCACCAGGGGACATTCACTAAATAACGTAATAATATTGTAATATGAAACAAACTTAACATAAAGATATGATTAAACTTCACCAGGGGACATTCACTAAATAACGTAATAATATTGTAATATGAAACAAACTTAACATAATGATATGATTAAACTTCACCAGGGGACATTCACTAAATAACGTAATAATATTGTAATATGAAACAAACTTAACATAAAGATATGATTAAACTTCACCAGGGGATCATTCACTAAATAACGTAATAATATTGTAATACGAAACAAACTTAACATAATGATATGATTAAACTTCACCAGGGGACATTCACTAAATAACGTAATAATATTGTAATACGAAACAAACTTAACATAATTATATGATTAAACTTCACCAGGGGACATTCACTAAATAACGTAATAATATTGTAATACGAAACAAACTTAACATAATTATATGATTAAACTTCACCAGGGGGCATTCACTAAATTACGTAATAATATTGTAATATTAAACAAACTTAACATAAGATAGATTAAACTTCACCAGGGGACATTCACTAAATAACGTAATAATATTGTAATATGAAAGAAACTTTACATAATGATACGATTAAACTTTACCAGAGTCATTCACTAAATAACGAAATAATACTGTAATACAAAACAAACTTAACATAATAATACGATTAAACTTCACCAGGGAGACATTCACTAAATAACGTAATAATATTGTAATATGAAACAAACTTAACATAATGATGACCTTAAACTTCACCAGGGGGACATTCACTAAATACGTAATAATATTGTAATACAAAACAAACTTTACATAAAGATATGATTAAACTTCACCAGGAGATATTCACTAAATAACGTAATAATATTGTAATACGAAACAAACTTAACATAAAGATATGATTAAACTTCACCAGGGGACATTCACTAAATAACGTAATAATATTGTAATACGAAACAACTTCACATAATGATACGATTAAACTTCACCAGGAAGACATTCACTAAATAACGTAATAATATTGCAATATCAAACAAACTTAACATAAATATATGATTAAACTTCACCATGGGGACATTCACTAAATAACGTAATAATATTGCAACATCAAACAAACTTCACATAATGATATGATTAAACTTCACCAGGAGGACATTCACTAAATAACGTAATAATATTGTAATATGAAACAAACTTAACATAATGATGCCCTTAAACTTCACCAGGGAGACATTCACTAAATAACGTAATAATATTGTAATATGAAACAAACTTTACATAATGATACGATTAAACTTTTCCAGAGTCATTCACTAAATAACGTAATAATATTGTAAAATGAAACAAACTTCACATAAAGATATGATTAAACTTCACCATGTGGTCATTCACTAAATAACATAATAATAGTTGTAATATGAAACAAACTTAACATAATGATGACCTTAAACTTCACCAGGGGACATTCACTAAATAACGTAATAATATTGTAATATGAAACAAACTTAACATAACGATATGATTAAACTTCACCAGGGGACATTCACTAAATAACGTAATAATATTGTAATACGAAACAAACTTAACATAATAATACGATTAAACTTCACCAAAAGACATTCACTAAATAACGTAATAATATTGTAATATCAAACAAACTTCACATAATGATATGATTAAACTTCACCAGGGGGACATTCGCTAAATAACGTAATAATATTGTAATATAAAACAAACTTAACATAATAATACCATTAAACTTCACCAGGAGACATTCACTAAATAACGTAATAATATTGTAATATCAAACAAACTTAACATAATGATATGATTAAACTTCACCAGGGGACATTCACTAAATAACGTAATAATATTGTAATATGAAACAAACTTAACATAATGATGACCTTAAACTTCACCAGGAGACATTCACTAAATAACGTAATAATATTGTAAGATGAAACAAACTTCACATAATGATATCATTAAACTTCACCAGGGGACATTCACTAAATAACGTAATATTATTGTAAGATGAAACAAACTTAACATAAGATATGATTAAACTTCACCAGGGGACATTCACTAAATAACGTAATAATATTGTAATACAGAAACAAACTTAACATAATAATACGATTAAACTTCACCAGGAGACATTCACTAAATAACGTAATAATATTGTAATATCAAACAAACTTCACATAATGATATGATTAAACTTCACCAAGCGGACATTCAATAAATAACGTAATAATATTGTGAGATGAAACAAACTTAACATAACGATATGATTAAACTTCACCAGGGGACATTCACTAAATAACGTAATAATATTGTAATATGAAACAAACTTAACATAATGATGCCATTAAACTTCACAAGGGGACATTCACTAAATAACGTAATAATAGTGTAATACGAAACAAACTTAACATAAAGATATGATTAAACTTCACCAGGGGACATTCACTAAATAACGTAATAATATTGTAATACGAAACAAAATTAACATAAAGATATGATTAAACTTCACCAGGGGACATTCACTAAATAACGTAATAATATTGTAATATGAAACAAACTTAACATAAAGATATGATTAAACTTCACCAGGTGGACATTCACTAAATAACGTAATAATATTGTAATATGAAACAAACTTAACATAAAGATATGATTAAACTTCACCAGGGGACATTCACTAAATAACGTAATAATATTGTAATATGAAACAAACTTAACATAATGATATGATTAAACTTCACCAGGGGACATTCACTAAATAACGTAATAATATTGTAATATGAAACAAACTTAACATAATGATGCCATTAAACTTCACCAGGGGACATTCACTAAATAACGTAATAATATTGTAATATGAAACAAACTTAACATAATGATATGATTAAACTTCACCAGGGGACATTCACTAAATAACGTAATAATATTGTAATATGAAACAAACTTAACATAATAATATGATTAAACTTCACCAGGGGACATTCACTAAATAACGTAATAATATTGTAATACGAAACAAACTTAACATAATGATATGATTAAACTTCACCAGGGGACATTCACTAAATAACGTAATAATATTGTAATATGAAACAAACTTAACATAAAGATATGATTAAACTTCACCAGGGGACATTCACTAAATAACGTAATAATATTGTAATATGAAACAAACTTAACATAAAGATATGATTAAACTTCACCAGGGGACATTCACTAAATAACGTAATAATATTGTAATATGAAACAAACTTAACATAAAGATATGATTAAACTTCACCAGGGGACATTCACTAAATAACGTAATAATATTGTAATACAAAACAAACTTAACATAATAATACGATTAAACTTCACCAGGGGACATTCACTAAATAACGTAATAATATTGTAATATGAAACAAACTTAACATAATGATATGATTAAACTTCACCAGGGGACATTCACTAAATAACGTAATAATATTGTAATATGAAACAAACTTAACATAATGATATGATTAAACTTCACCAGGGGACATTCACTAAATAACGTAATAATATTGTAATATCAAACAAACTTAACATAATGATGCCATTAATCTTCACAAGGGGTACATTCACTAAATAACGTAATAATATTCTAATACTAAACAAATTTAACATAAATATATGATTAAACTTCACCATGGGGACATTCACTAAATAACGTAATAATATTGTAATACGAAACAAACTTAACATAAAATATGATTAAACTTCACCAGTGGGACATTCACTAAATAACGTAATAATATTGTATTACGAAACAAATTAACATAAAGATATGATTAAACTTCACCAGGGACATTCACTAAATAACGTAATAATATTGTAATACAGAAACAAACTTAACATAAAGATATGATTAAACTTCACCAGGGGACATTCACTAAATAACGTAATAATATTGTAATACGAAACAAACTTAACATGGAGATATGATTAAACTTCACCAGGGGACATTCACTAAATAACGTAATAATATTGTAATACAAACAAACTTAACATAAGATATGATTAAACTTCACCAGGGGACATTCACTAAATAACGTAATAATATTGTAATACGAAACAAACTTAACATAAAGATATGATTAAACTTCACCAGGGGACATTCACTAAATAACGTAATAATATTGTAAATGAAACAAACTTCACATAAGATACGATTAAACTTCACCAGGGGACATTCACTAAATAACGTAATAATATTGTAATACGAAACAAACTTCACATAAAGATATGATTAAACTTCACCAGGGGACATTCACTAAATAACGTAATAATATTGTAATATGAAACAAACTTCACATAATGATATGATTAAACTTCACCAGGGTTCATTCACTAAATAACGTAATAATATTGTAATATGAAACAAACTTAACATAATGATATGATTAAACTTCACCAGGGGACATTCACTAAATAACGTAATAATATTGTAATATGAAACAAACTTCACATAATGATATGATTAAACTTCACCAGGGGACATTCACTAAATAACGTAATAATATTGTAATACAGAAACAAACTTAACATAAAGATATGATTAAACTTCACCAGGGGACATTCACTAAATAACGTAATAATATTGTAATATGAAACAAACTTCACATAATGATATGATTAAACTTCACCAGGGGACATTCACTAAATAACGTAATAATATTGTAATATGAAACAAACTTAACATAATGATATGATTAAACTTCACCAGGGGACATTCACCATATAACGTAATAATATTGTAATACGAAACAAACTTAACATAAAGATATGACTAAACTTCACCAGGGGGACATTCACTAAATAACGTAATAATATTGTAATATTAAACAAACTTAACATAATGATGCCATTAAACTTCACCAGGGAGACATTCACTAAATAACGTAATAATATTGTAATATAAAACAAACTTAACATAATGATACGATTAAACTTCTCCAAAGTGTCATTCACTAAATAACGTAATAATATTGTAACATAATACAAACTTCACATAATGATGCCATTAAACTTCACCAGGGGACATTCACTAAATAACGTAATAATATTGTAATACGAAACAAACTTAACATAATGATGCCATTAAACTTCACCAGGGGGACATTCACTAAATAACGTAATAATATTATAATACGAAACAAACTTAACATAATGATGCCATTAAACTTCACCATAGGACATTCACTAAATAACGTAATAATATTGTAATATGAAACAAACTTAACATAATGATGTGATTAAACTTCACCAGGGGACATTCACTAAATAACGTAATAATATTGTAATATGAAACAAACTTAACATAATGATGCCATTAAACTTCACCAGGGGACATTCACTAAATAACGTAATAATATTGTAATACGAAACAAACTTAACATAATGATATGATTAAACTTCACCAAGGGACATTCACTAAAAAACGTAATAATAGTGTAATATGAAACAAATTTAACATAATGATATGATTAAACTTCACCAGGAAGACATTCACGAAATAACGTAATAATAGTGTAATATGAATCAAACTTAACATAAAGATATGATTAAACTTCACCAGGGGACATTCACTAAATAACGTAATAATATTGTAATATGAAACAAACTTAACATAATGATATGATAAACTTCACCAGGGGACATTCACTAAATAACGTAATAATATTGTAATATGAAACAAACTTCATAATGATGCCATTAAACTTCACCAGGGGACATTCACTAAATAACGTAATAATATTGTAATATGAAACAAACTTAACATAATGATATGATTAAACTTCACCAGGGGACATTCACTAAATAACGTAATAATATTGTAATACAAACAAACTTCACATAATCTTCACCAGGGGGACATTCACTAAATAACGTAATAATATTGTAATATGAAACAAACTTCACATAAAGATATGATTAAACTTCACCAGGGGACATTCACTAAATAACGTAATAATATTGTAATATGAAACAAACTTAACATAATGATACATTAAACTTCAAGGGGACATTCACTAAATAACGTAATAATATTGTAATTAAACTTAACATAATGATATGATTAAACTTCACCAGGGGACATTCACTAAATAACGTAATAATATTGTAATATGAAACAAACTTAACATAAAGATATGATTAAACTTCACCAGGGGGACATTCACTAAATAACGTAATAATATTGTAATATGAAACAAACTTCACATAAGATAGATTAAACTTCACCAGGGGACATTCACTAAATAACGTAATAATATTGTAATATGAAACAAACTTTACATAATGATACGATTAAACTTCACCAGGGAGACATTCACTAAATAACGTAATAATATTGTAATATCAAACAAACTTAACATAATGATATGATTAAACTTCACCAGGGGACATTCACTAAATAACGTAATAATATTGTAATATGAAACAAACTTAACATAATGATGACCTTAAACTTCACCAGGGGACATTCACTAAATAACGTAATAATATTGTAATACAAAACAAACTTAACATAAAGATATGATTAAACTTCACCAGGAGACATTCACTAAATAACGTAATAATATTGTAATACAGAAACAAACTTAACATAAAGATATGATTAAACTTCACCAGGGGGACATTCACTAAATAACGTAATAATATTGTAATACGAAACAAACTTCACATAATGATATGATTAAACTTCACCAGGGGACATTCACTAAATAACGTAATAATATTGTAATATGAAACAAACTTAACATAAATATATGATTAAACTTCACCAGGGGACATTCACTAAATAACGTAATAATATTGTAATATCAAACAAACTTCACATAATGATATGATTAAACTTCACCAGGGGACATTCACTAAATAACGTAATAATATTGTAATATGAAACAAACTTAACATAATGATGCCCTTAAACTTCACCAGGGGACATTCACTAAATAACGTAATAATATTGTAATATGAAACAAACTTAACATAATGATATGATTAAACTTCACCAGAGTCATTCACTAAATAACGTAATAATATTGTAATATGAAACAAACTTCACATAAGATATGATTAAACTTCACCAGGGACATTCACTAAATAACGTAATAATAGTTGTAATATGAAACAAACTTAACATAATGATGACCTTAAACTTCACCAGGGGACATTCACTAAATACGTAATAATATTGTAAGATGAAACAAACTTAACATAACGATATGATTAAACTTCACCAGGGGGACATTCAGTAAATAACGTAATAATATTGTAATACGAAACAAACTTAAAATAATAATACGATTAAACTTCACCAAAAGACATTTACGAAATAACGTAATAATATTCTAATATCAAACAAACTTCACATAATGATATGATTAAACTTCACCAGGGGGACATTCACTAAATAACGTAATAATATTGTAATATAAAACAAACTTAACATAATGATACCATTAAACTTCACCAGGAGACAATCACTAAATAACGTAATAATATTGCAATATCAAACAAACTTAACATAATGATATGATTAAACTTCACCAGGGGGACATTCACTAAATAACGTAATAATATTGTAATATGAAACAAACTTAACATAATGATGACCTTAAACTTCACCAGGAGACATTCACTAAATACGTAATAATATTGTAAGATGATACAAACTTCACATAATGATATCATTAAACTTCACCAGGGGACATTCACTAAATAACGTAATATTATTGTAAGATGAAACACACTTAACATCAAGATATGATTAAACTTCACCAGGGGGACATTCACTAAATAACGTAATAATATTGTAATACGAAACAAACTTAATATAATAATACGATTAAACTTCACCAGGAGACATTCACGAAATAACGTAATAATATTGTAATATCAAACAAACTTCACATAATGATATGATTAAACTTCACCATGGGGTCATTCACTAAATAACATAATAATCTAGTGAGATGAAACAAACTTAACATAACGATATGATTAAACTTCACCAGGGGGTCATTCACTAAATAGCGTAAGAATATTGTAACATGAAACAAACTTTACATAATGATGCCATTAAACTTCACAAGGGTGACATTCACTATATAACGTAATAATAGTGTAATACGACACAAACTTAACATAAAGATATGACTAAACTTCACCATAGGGACATTCACTAAATAATATAATAATAGTGTAATACGAAACAAACTTAACATAAAGATATGAAGAAACTTCACCAGGGGACATTCACTAAATACGTAATAATAGTGTAATACGAAACAAACTTAACATAAAGATATGATTAAACTTCATAGGTGGATATTCACTAAATAACGTAATAATTTTGCAATATGA
>NC_134826.1:13435623-13476585 GCF_004210375.1 Tachypleus tridentatus | reverse complement strand
AACTTACATAAAGATATGATTAAACTTCACCAGGAGACATTCACTACATAACGTAATAATATTGTAATACGAAACAAACTTAACATAAAGATATGATTAAACTTCAAATTGGGTGACATTCACTAAATAACGTAATTATAAAATAATACAGAACAAACTCAACATAATGTATGCCATTAAACTTCACCAGGAGGACATTTACTAAATAACGTAATAATATTGTAATATGAAACAACCTAACATAATGATGTAAATTAATCATCACAAAAGGTACATTCACTCAAATAACGTAATATTATTGTAATACATGAAACAAACTTAACATAATGATATGATTAAACTTCACCAGAAGGACATTCACTCAAAATAACGTAATAATATTGTAATACAAAACAAACTTAACATAAAGATATGATTAAACTTCACCAGGGGTCATTCACTAAATAACGTAATAATATTGTATTACGAAACAAATTAACATAAAGATATGATTAAACTTCACCAAGGGGACATTCACTAAATAACGTAATGATAGAAATGCACATGAAACAAATTTAACATAATGATATATATTAAACTTCACAAGGGGACATTCACTAAATAACGTAATGATATTTTAATATGAAACCAACTTCTGCATAAAGTAATATAGATTAAACTTCACCAGGGGACATTCACAAAATAACGTAATATATATTTGTAATACGAAACAAACTTCACATAATCATATGATTAAACTTTACCAGAGGACATTCACTAAATAACGTAATAATATTGGAATATCAAAACAAACTTAACATAAATATACGATTAAACTTCACCAGGAAGACATTCACTAAATAACGGCATAATATTGTAATATGAAACAAACTTAACATAATGATACGCCATAACTTCACCAAGGGGACATTCTACTAAATAACGTAATAATATTGTAAGATGAAACAAACTTCAACATAAAGATACATTAAACTTCACCAGGAGACATTCACTAAATAACGTAATAATATTGTAATACATGAAACAAACTTCATAATAATAATACGATTAAACTTCACCAGAAGGACATTCACGAAATGACGTATATAATATTGTAATATGAAACAAACTTCACATAAAGATATGATTAAACTTCAACAGGGGACATTCAATAAATAACGTAATAATATTGTAATACGAAACAAACTTAACATAATGATATGATTAAACTTCACCAGGGAATACATTCACTAAATAACGTAATAATATTGTAATTCGAAACAAACTTAACATAAAAGATATGATTAAACTTCACCAGGGGACATTCACTAAATAACGTAATAATATTGTAATAATGAAACAAACTTAACATAATGATATGATTAAACTCTCATTAGGGGACATTCACTAAATAACGTAATAATATTGTAATATGAAACAAACTTAACATAAAGATACGATTAAACTTCACCAAGGGTCATTCACTAAATAATATTGTAATAATATTGTAAAGATATGAAACAAACTTAACATAAATAATATTGATTAAACTTCACATAGGATGCCATTCACTCAAAAGGGAATTCATAATAATATTGTAACATGAAACAAATTTAACATAATGATGCTATTAAACTTCACCCAGGGGACATTCACTAAATAACGTAATAATATTGTAATGCGAAACAAACTTAACATAAAGATATGATTAAACTTCACCAGGGGGACATTCACTAAATAACGTAATAATATTGTAATACGAAACAAACTTAACATAATGATATGATTAAACTTCACCAGGGGACATTCACTAAATAACGTAATAATATTGTAAGACGAAACAAACTTAACATAATGATATGATTAAACTTCACCAGGAAGACATTCACTAAATAACGTAATAATATTGTAATACGAAACAAACTTAACATAATGATATGATTAAACTTCACCAGGGGACATTCACTAAATAACGTAATAATATTGTAATATGAAACAAACTTCACATAATGATACGATTAAACTTCACCAGGGGACATTCACTAAATAACGTAATAATATTGTAATACAGAAACAAACTTAACATAAAGATATGATTAAACTTCACCAGGGGACATTCACTAAATAACGTAATAATATTGTAATACGAAACAAACTTAACATAAAGATATGATTAAACTTCACCAGGGGACATTCACTAAATAACGTAATAATATTGTAATACAGAAACAAACTTAACATAATGATATGATTAAACTTCACCAGGGACATTCACTAAATAACGTAATAATATTGTAATACATGAAACAAACTTAACATAAAGATATGATTAAACTTCACCAGGGACATTCACTAAATAACGTAATAATATTGTAATAAAAACAAACTTAACATAATGATATGATTAAACTTCACCAGGGGACATTCACTAAATAACGTAATAATATTGTAATATGAAACAAACTTAACATAATGATATGATTAAACTTCACCAGGGGACATTCACTAAATAACGTAATAATATTGTAATATGAAACAAACTTAACATAATGATATGATTAAACTTCACCAGGGGGACATTCACTAAATAACGTAATAATATTGTAATATGAAACAAACTTAACATAAATGATATGATTAAACTTCACCAGGGGACATTCACTAAATAACGTAATAATATTATAATATGAAACAAACTTAACATAATGATACATTAAACTTCACCAGGGGACATTCACTAAATAACGTAATAATATTGTAATACAGAAACAAACTTAACATAAAGATATGATTAAACTTCACCAGAGGGACATTCACTAAATAACGTAATAATATTGTAATACGAAACAAACTTAACATAATGATATGATTAAACTTCACCAGGGGACATTCACTAAATAACGTAATAATATTGTAATATGAAACAAACTTAACATAAAGATATGATTAAACTTCACCAGGGGACATTCACTAAATAACGTAATAATATTGTAATATGAAACAAACTTAACATAATGATATGATTAAACTTCACTAGAGGACATTCACTAAATAACATAATAATATTGTAATACGAAACAAACTTCACATAATGATGCTATTAATCTTCACCAGGAGGACATTCACTAAATAACGTAATAATATTGTAATACGAAACAAACTTAACATAATGATGCCATTAAACTTCACCAGGGGACATTCACTAAATAACGTAATAATATTGTAATATGAAAACAAACTTAACATAAAGATATGATTAAACTTCACCAGGGGACATTCACTAAATAACGTAATAATAATGTAATACGAAACAAACTTAACATAAAGATATGATTAAACTTCACCAGGGGACATTCAATAAATAACGTAATAATATTGTAATACGAGACAAACTTAAAATAATGATATGATTAAACTTCACCAGGAAGACATTCACTAAATAACGTAATAATATTGTAATACGAAACAAACTTCACATAAAGATATGATTAAACTTCACAAGGGATCATTCACTAAATAACGTAATGATATTGTAATACGAAACAAACTTAACATAAAGATATGATTAAACTTCACCAGGGGACATTCACTAAATAACGTAATAATATTGTAATATTAAACAAACTTAACATAATGATGCCATTAAACTTCACCAGGGAGATATTCACTAAATAACGTAATAATATTGTAATATGAAACAAACTTTACATAAAGATATGATTAAACTTCACCAGGAGATATTCACTAAATAACGTAATAATATTGTAATACGAAACAAACTTTACAAAATGATGCCATTAATCTTCACAAGGGGTACATTCACAAAATAACGTAATAATATTGTAATACTGAAACAAACTTAACATAATGATATGATTAAACTTCACCAGGGGACATTCACTAAATAACGTAATAATATTGTAATATGAAACAAACTTAACATAATGATGCCTTATAAAGATATGATTAAACTTCACCAGGGGACATTCACTAAATAACGTAATAATATTGTAATACGAAACAAACTTAACATAATGATATGATTAAACTTCACCAGGGGACATTCACTAAATAACGTAATAATATTGTAATATGAAACAAACTTAACATAATGATATGATTAAACTTCACCAGGAGGACATTCACTAAATAACGTAATAATATTGTAATATGAAACAAACTTAACATAATGATATGATTAAACTTCACCAGGAGGACATTCACTAAATAACGTAATAATATTGTAACATGAAACAAACTTAACATAATGATATGATTAAACTTCACCAGGGGGACATTCACTAAATAACGTAATAATATTGTAATATGAAACAAACTTAACATAATGATGCCATTAAACTTCACCAGGAGGACATTCACTAAATAACGTAATAATATTGTAACATGAAACAAACTTCACATAATGATATAAATATCGTATTAAACTTCACCAGGGGACATTCACTAAATAACATAATAATATTGTAATACTAAACAAACTTAACATAAATATATGATTAAACTTCACCAGGGGGTCATTCACTAAATACGTAATAATATTGTAATAAGAAACAAACTTAACATAAAGATATGATTAAACTTCACCAGGAGACATTCACTAAATAACGTAATAATATTGTAATATGAAACAAACTTCACATCAATGATGCCATTAAACTTCAAGGGGGACATTCACTAAATAACGTAATAATATTGTAATATGAAACAAACTTAACATAAATGATATGATTAAACTTCACCAGGGGACATTCACTAAATAACGTAATAATATTGTAATATGAAACAAACTTAACATAATGATGCCATTAAACTTCACCAGGGGGACATTCACTAAATAACTTAATAATATTGTAATACGAAACAACCTTAACATAAAGATATGATTAAACTTCACCAGGAGGATATTCACTAAATAACGTAATAATATTGTAATACGATTAAACTTCACCAACATTCACTAAATAACATAATATTGATATGAAACAAACTTAACATAAAGATATGATTAAACTTCACCAGGGGACATTCACTAAATAACGTAATAATATTGTAATATAAAACAAACTTAACATAATGATATGATTAAACTTCACCAGGGGACATTCACTAAATAACGTAATAATATTGTAATATGAAACAAACTTAACATAATGATATGATTAAACTTCACCAGGGGACATTCACTAAATAACGTAATAATATTGTAATATGAAACAAACTTAACATAATGATACGATTAAACTTCACCAGGGGACATTCACTAAATAACGTAATAATATTGTAATATGAAACAAACTTAACATAATGATACGATTAAACTTCACCAGGGGACATTCACTAAATAACGTAATAATATTGTAAGATGAAACAAACTTAACATAATGATACGATTAAACTTCACCAGGGGACATTCACTAAATAACGTAATAATATTGTAATACGAAACAAACTTAACATAAAGATATGATTAAACTTCACCAGGGGACATTCACTAAATAACGTAATAATATTGTAATATGAAACAAACTTCACATAATGATACGATTAAACTTCACCAGGGGACATTCACTAAATAACGTAATAATATTGTAATACGAAACAAACTTAACATAAAGATATGATTAAACTTCACCAGGGGACATTCACTAAATAACGTAATAATATTGTAATACAGAAACAAACTTAACATAAAGATATGATTAAACTTCACCAGGGGACATTCACTAAATAACGTAATAATATTGTAATACAGAAACAAACTTAACATAATGATATGATTAAACTTCACCAGGGGACATTCACTAAATAACGTAATAATATTGTAATATGAAACAAACTTAACATAAAGATATGATTAAACTTCACCAGGGGACATTCACTAAATAACGTAATAATATTGTAATATGAAACAAACTTAACATAAAGATATGATTAAACTTCACCAGGGGACATTCACTAAATAACGTAATAATATTGTAATATGAAACAAACTTAACATAATGATATGATTAAACTTCACCAGGGGACATTCACTAAATAACGTAATAATATTGTAATATGAAACAAACTTAACATAATGATATGATTAAACTTCACCAGGGGACATTCACTAAATAACGTAATAATATAGTAATATGAAACAAACTTAACATAATGATATGATTAAACTTCACCATGGGGTCATTCACTAAATAACATAATAATCTTCTAAGATGAAACAAACTTAACATAAAGATATGATTAAACTTCACCAGGAACATTCACTAAATAACGTAATAATATTGTAATATGAAACAAACTTAACATAATGATATGATTAAACTTCACCAGGGGACATTCACTAAATAACGTAATAATATTGTAATACGAAACAAACTTAACATAAAGATATGATTAAACTTCACCAGTGGATATTCACTAAACAACTTAAAAATATTGTAAGATGAAACAAACTTCACATAAAGATATGGTTAAATTTCACCAGGGGATCATTCACTAAATAACGTAATAATATTGTAATACGAAACAAACTTAACATAAAGATATGATTAAACTTCACCAGGGGACATTCACTAAATAACGTAATAATATTGTAATACGAAACAAACTTAACATAATGATATGATTAAACTTCACCAGGGGACATTCACTAAATAACGTAATAATATTGTAATATGAAACAAACTTAACATAATGATATGATTAAACTTCACCAGGGGACATTCACTAAATAACGTAATAATATTGTAATATGAAACAAACTTCACATAATGATATGATTAAACTTCACCAGGGGACATTCACTAAATAACGTAATAATATTGTAATATGAAACAAACTTAACATAATGATATGATTAAACTTCACCAGGGGACATTCACTAAATAACGTAATAATATTGTAATATGAAACAAACTTAACATAATGATATGATTAAACTTCACCAGGGGACATTCACTAAATAACGTAATAATATTGTAATATGAAACAAACTTAACATAAAGATATGATTAAACTTCACCAGGGGACATTCACTAAATAACGTAATAATATTGTAATACGAAACAAACTTAACATAATGATATGATTAAACTTCACCAGGGGACATTCACTAAATAACGTAATAATATTGTAATATGAAACAAACTTAACATAATGATATGATTAAACTTCACCAGGGGACATTCACTAAATAACGTAATAATATTGTAATATGAAACAAACTTCACATAATGATATGATTAAACTTCACCAGGGGACATTCACTAAATAACGTAATAATATTGTAATATGAAACAAACTTAACATAAATGATATGATTAAACTTCACCAGGGGACATTCACTAAATAACGTAATAATATTGTAATACAGAAACAAACTTAACATAATGATGCGATTAAACTTCACCAGGGGACATTCACTAAATAACGTAATAATATTGTAATATGAAACAAACTTAACATAATGATGCCATTAAACTTCACCAGGAGGACATTCACTAAATAACGTAATAATATTGTAATATGAAACAAACTTAACATAAAGATATGATTAAACTTCACCAGGGGACATTCACTAAAAAACGTAATAATATTGTAATACGAAACAAACTTAACATAATATGATTAAACTTCACCAAGGGACATTCACTAAATAACGTAATAATATTGTAATATGAAACAAACTTAACATAATGATATGATTAAACTTCACCAGGAGGACATTCACTAAATAACGTAATAATATTGTAATATGAAACAAACTTAACATAATGATATGATTAAACTTCACCAGGATAAATTCACTAAATAACGTAATAATATTGTAATATGAAACAAACTTAACATAATGATGCCATTAAACTTCACCAGGGAGACATTCACTAAATAACGTAATAATATTGTAATACGAAACAAACTTAACATAAAGATATGATTAAACTTCACCAGGGGACATTCACTAAATAACGTAATAATATTGTAATATGAAACAAACTTAACATAATGATGATTAAACTTCACCAGGGGACATTCACTAAATAACGTAATAATATTGTAATACGAAACAAACTTAACATAAAGATATGATTAAACTTCACCAGGGGACATTCACTAAATAACGTAATAATATTGTAATACGAAACAAACTTAACATAAAGATATGATTAAACTTCACCAGGGGACATTCACTAAATAACGTAATAATATTGTAATACGAAACAAACTTAACATAATGATGCCATTAATCTTCACCAGGGGACATTCACTAAATAACGTAATAATATTGTAATATGAAACAAACTTCACATAATGATTATTAAACTTCACCAGGAGGACATTCACTAAATAACGTAATAATATTGTAATATGAAACAAACTTAACATAATGATATGATTAAACTTCACCAGGGGACATTCACTAAATAACGTAATAATATTGTAATAAGAAACAAACTTAACATAATTATATGATTAAACTTCACCAGGGGGTCATTCACTAAATAACGTAATAATATTGTAATATGAAACAAACTTAACATAATGATATGATTAAACTTCACCAGGGGAACATTCACTAAATAACGTAATAATATTGTAACATGAAACAAACTTAACATAATGATATGATTAAACTTCACCAGGAGGACATTCACTAAATAACGTAATAATATTGTAATATGAAACAAACTTAACATAATGATATGATTAAACTTCACCAGGGGACATTCACTAAATAACGTAATAATATTGTAATATGAAACAAACTTAACATAATGATATGATTAAACTTCACCAGGGGACATTCACTAAATAACGTAATAATATTGTAATATGAAACAAACTTAACATAATGATATGATTAAACTTCACCAGGGGACATTCACTAAATAACGTAATAATATTGTAATATGAAACAAACTTAACATAATGATATGATTAAACTTCACCAGGGGACATTCACTAAATAACGTAATAATATTGTAATACAGAAACAAACTTAACATAATGATATGATTAAACTTCACCAGGGGACATTCACTAAATAACGTAATAATATTGTAATATGAAACAAACTTAACATAATGATATGATTAAACTTCACCAGGGGACATTCACTAAATAACGTAATAATATTGTAATATGAAACAAACTTAACATAATGATATGATTAAACTTCACCAGGGGACATTCACTAAATAACGTAATAATATTGTAATATGAAACAAACTTAACATAATGATGCCATTAAACTTCACCAGGGGACATTCACTAAATAACGTAATAATATTGTAATATGAAACAAACTTAACATAAAGATATGATTAAACTTCACCAGGGGACATTCACTAAATAACGTAATAATATTGTAATACGAAACAAACTTAACATAAAGATATGATTAAACTTCACCAGGGGACATTCACTAAATAACGTAATAATATTGTAATATGAAACAAACTTAACATAATGATATGATTAAACTTCACCAGGGGACATTCACTAAATAACGTAATAATATTGTAATATGAAACAAACTTAACATAATGATATGATTAAACTTCACCAGGGGACATTCACTAAATAACGTAATAATATTGTAATATGAAACAAACTTAACATAATGATATGATTAAACTTCACCAGGGGACATTCACTAAATAACGTAATAATATTGTAATATGAAACAAACTTAACATAAAGATATGATTAAACTTCACCAGGGGACATTCACTAAATAACGTAATAATATTGTAATATGAAACAAACTTAACATAATGATATGATTAAACTTCACCAGGAGACATTCACTAAATAACGTAATAATATTGTAATATGAAACAAACTTCACATAATGATATGATTAAACTTCATTCACTAAATAACGTAATAATATTGTAATATGAAACAAACTTAACATAATGATGCAATTAAACTTCACCAGGAGGACATTCACTAAATAACGTAATAATATTGTAATATGAAACAAACTTCACATAATGATGCCATTAAACTTCACCAGGAGGACATTCACTAAATAATGTAATAATATTGTAACATGAAACAAACTTAACATAATGATATGATTAAACTTCACCAGGGGACATTCACTAAATAACGTTAATATTGTAATACACAAACTTAACATAATGGCCATTAAACTTCACCAGGAGGACATTCAATAATTAATGTAATAATATTGTAACATGAAACAAACTTCACATAAAGATATGTCAAAACTTCACCAAGGGACATTCACTAAAAAACGTAATAATAGTGTAATATGAAACAAATTTAACATAATGATATGATTAAACTTCACCAAGGGACATTCACTAAAAAACGTAATAATATTGTAATATGAAACAAATTTAACATAATGATATGATTAAACTTCACCAGGGGACATTCACTAAATAACGTAATAATATTGTAATACGAAACAAACTTAACATAAAAATATGATTAAACTTTACCAGGGGACATTCACTAAATAACGTAATAATATTGTAATACGAAACAAACTTAACATAAAGATATGATTAAACTTCACCAGGGGGACATTCACTAAATAACGTAATAATATTGTAATACGAAACAAACTTAACATAAAGATATGATTAAACTTCACCAGGGGACATTCACTAAATAACGTAATAATATTGTAATATGAAACACACTTAACATAAAGATATGATTAAACTTCACCAGGGGACATTCACTAAATAACGTAATAATATTGTAATATCAAACAAACTTCACATAATGATATGATTAAACTTCACCAAGCGGACATTCAATAAATAACGTAATAATATTGTAATATGAAACAAACTTAACATAATGATATGATTAAACTTCACCAGGGGACATTCACTAAATAACGTAATAATATTGTAATATGAAACAAACTTAACATAATGATATGATTAAACTTCACCAGGGGACATTCACTAAATAACGTAATAATATTGTAATACAGAAACAAACTTAACATAAAGATATGATTAAACTTCACCAGGGGGACATTCACTAAATAACGTAATAATATTGTAATATGAAACAAACTTAATATAATGATACGATTAAACTTCACCAGGGGACATTCACTAAATAACGTAATAATATTGTAATATGAAACAAACTTAACATAATGATATGATTAAACTTCACCAGGGGACATTCACTAAATAACGTAATAATATTGTAATATGAAACAAACTTAACATAAAGATATGATTAAACTTCACCAGGGGACATTCACTAAATAACGTAATAATATTGTAATATGAAACAAACTTAACATAATGATATGATTAAACTTCACCAGGGGACATTCACTAAATAACGTAATAATATTGTAATATGAAACAAACTTAACATAATGATATGATTAAACTTCACCAGGGGACATTCACTAAATAACGTAATAATATTGTAATATGAAACAAACTTAACATAATGATATGATTAAACTTCACCAGGGGACATTCACTAAATAACGTAATAATATTGTAATATGAAACAAACTTAACATAATGATATGATTAAACTTCACCAGGGGACATTCACTAAATAACGTAATAATATTGTAATATGAAACAAACTTAACATAATGATATGATTAAACTTCACCAGGGGACATTCACTAAATAACGTAATAATATTGTAATATGAAACAAACTTAACATAATGATATGATTAAACTTCACCAGGGGACATTCACTAAATAACGTAATAATATTGTAATATGAAACAAACTTAACATAATGATATGATTAAACTTCACCAGGGGACATTCACTAAATAACGTAATAATATTGTAATATGAAACAAACTTAACATAATGATATGATTAAACTTCACCAGGGGACATTCACTAAATAACGTAATAATATTGTAATACGAAACAAACTTAACATAAAGATATGATTAAACTTCACCAGGGGACATTCACTAAATAACGTAATAATATTGTAATACGAAACAAACTTAACATAAAGATATGATTAAACTTCACCAGGGGACATTCACTAAATAACGTAATAATATTGTAATACGAAACAAACTTAACATAAAGATATGATTAAACTTCACCAGGGGACATTCACTAAATAACGTAATAATATTGTAATATGAAACAAACTTAACATAAAGATATGATTAAACTTCACCAGGGGACATTCACTAAATAACGTAATAATATTGTAATATGAAACAAACTTAACATAAAGATATGATTAAACTTCACCAGGGGACATTCACTAAATAACGTAATAATATTGTAATACGAAACAAACTTAACATAAAGATATGATTAAACTTCACCAGGGGACATTCACTAAATAACGTAATAATATTGTAATACGAAACAAACTTAACATAAAGATATGATTAAACTTCACCAGGGGACATTCACTAAATAACGTAATAATATTGTAATATGAAACAAACTTAACATAATGATATGATTAAACTTCACCAGGGGACATTCACTAAATAACGTAATAATATTGTAATATGAAACAAACTTAACATAATGATATGATTAAACTTCACCAGGGGACATTCACTAAATAACGTAATAATATTGTAATATGAAACAAACTTAACATAAAGATATGATTAAACTTCACCAGGGGACATTCACTAAATAACGTAATAATATTGTAATATGAAACAAACTTAACATAATGATATGATTAAACTTCACCAGGGGACATTCACTAAATAACGTAATAATATTGTAATATGAAACAAACTTAACATAATGATATGATTAAACTTCACCAGGGGACATTCACTAAATAACGTAATAATATTGTAATATGAAACAAACTTAACATAATGATATGATTAAACTTCACCAGGGGACATTCACTAAATAACGTAATAATATTGTAATATGAAACAAACTTAACATAATGATATGATTAAACTTCACCAGGGGACATTCACTAAATAACGTAATAATATTGTAATATGAAACAAACTTAACATAATGATATGATTAAACTTCACCAGGGGACATTCACTAAATAACGTAATAATATTGTAATATGAAACAAACTTAACATAATGATATGATTAAACTTCACCAGGGGACATTCACTAAATAACGTAATAATATTGTAATATGAAACAAACTTAACATAATGATATGATTAAACTTCACCAGGGGACATTCACTAAATAACGTAATAATATTGTAATATGAAACAAACTTAACATAATGATGATTAAACTTCACCAGGGGGACATTCACTAAATAACGTAATAATATTGTAATACGAAACAAACTTAACATAATGATATGATTAAACTTCACCAGGGGACATTCACTAAATAACGTAATAATATTGTAATATGAAACAAACTTAACATAAAGATATGATTAAACTTCACCAGGGGACATTCACTAAATAACGTAATAATATTGTAATACGAAACAAACTTAACATAAAGATATGATTAAACTTCACCAGGGGACATTCACTAAATAACGTAATAATATTGTAATATGAAACAAACTTAACATAATGATATGATTAAACTTCACCAGGGGACATTCACTAAATAACGTAATAATATTGTAATATGAAACAAACTTAACATAATGATATGATTAAACTTCACCAGGGGACATTCACTAAATAACGTAATAATATTGTAATATGAAACAAACTTAACATAATGATATGATTAAACTTCACCAGGGGACATTCACTAAATAACGTAATAATATTGTAATATGAAACAAACTTAACATAAAGATATGATTAAACTTCACCAGGGGACATTCACTAAATAACGTAATAATATTGTAATATGAAACAAACTTAACATAAAGATATGATTAAACTTCACCAGGGGACATTCACTAAATAACGTAATAATATTGTAATACGAAACAAACTTAACATAAAGATATGATTAAACTTCACCAGGGGACATTCACTAAATAACGTAATAATATTGTAATACGAAACAAACTTAACATAAAGATATGATTAAACTTCACCAGGGGACATTCACTAAATAACGTAATAATATTGTAATATGAAACAAACTTAACATAATGATATGATTAAACTTCACCAGGAGACATTCACTAAATAACGTAATAATATTGTAATATGAAACAAACTTAACATAATGATATGATTAAACTTCACCAGGGGACATTCACTAAATAACGTAATAATATTGTAATATGAAACAAACTTAACATAATGATATGATTAAACTTCACCAGGGGACATTCACTAAATAACGTAATAATATTGTAATATGAAACAAACTTAACATAATGATATGATTAAACTTCACCAGGGGACATTCACTAAATAACGTAATAATATTGTAATATGAAACAAACTTAACATAATGATATGATTAAACTTCACCAGGGGACATTCACTAAATAACGTAATAATATTGTAATATGAAACAAACTTAACATAATGATATGATTAAACTTCACCAGGGGACATTCACTAAATAACGTAATAATATTGTAATATGAAACAAACTTAACATAATGATATGATTAAACTTCACCAGGGGACATTCACTAAATAACGTAATAATATTGTAATATCAAACAAACTTAACATAATGATATGATTAAACTTCACCAGGGGACATTCACTAAATAACGTAATAATATTGTAATATGAAACAAACTTAACATAATGATATGATTAAACTTCACCAGGAGACATTCACTAAATAACGTAATAATATTGTAATATGAAACAAACTTAACATAATGATATGATTAAACTTCACCAGGGGACATTCACTAAATAACGTAATAATATTGTAATATGAAACAAACTTAACATAATGATATGATTAAACTTCACCAGGAGACATTCACTAAATAACGTAATAATATTGTAATATGAAACAAACTTAACATAATGATATGATTAAACTTCACCAGGGGACATTCACTAAATAACGTAATAATATTGTAATATGAAACAAACTTAACATAATGATATGATTAAACTTCACCAGGGGACATTCACTAAATAACGTAATAATATTGTAATATGAAACAAACTTAACATAATAATATGATTAAACTTCACCAGGGGACATTCACTAAATAACGTAATAATATTGTAATATGAAACAAACTTAACATAATGATATGATTAAACTTCACCAGGGGACATTCACTAAATAACGTAATAATATTGTAATATGAAACAAACTTAACATAATGATATGATTAAACTTCACCAGGGGACATTCACTAAATAACGTAATAATATTGTAATATGAAACAAACTTAACATAATGATATGATTAAACTTCACCAGGGGACATTCACTAAATAACGTAATAATATTGTAATATGAAACAAACTTAACATAAAGATATGATTAAACTTCACCAGGGGACATTCACTAAATAACGTAATAATATTGTAATACGAAACAAACTTAACATAAAGATATGATTAAACTTCACCAGGGGACATTCACTAAATAACGTAATAATATTGTAATATGAAACAAACTTAACATAAAGATATGATTAAACTTCACCAGGGGACATTCACTAAATAACGTAATAATATTGTAATATGAAACAAACTTAACATAAAGATATGATTAAACTTCACCAGGGGACATTCACTAAATAACGTAATAATATTGTAATATGAAACAAACTTCACATAATGATGCCATTAAACTTCACCAGCGGGACATTCACTAAATAACGTAATAATAATGTAATACGAAACAAACTTAACATAATGATGCCATTAAACTTCACCAGGGGACATTCACTAAATAACGTAATAATATTGTAATATGAAACAAACTTCAAATAATGATACATTAAACTTCACCAGGAGGACATTCACTAAATAATGTAATAATATTGTAACATGAAACAAACTTAACATAAAGATATGATTAAACTTCACCAGGGGACATTCACTAAATAACGTAATAATATTGTAATACGAAACAAACTTAACATAATAATATGATTAAACTTCACCAGGGGACATTCACTAAATAACGTAATAATATTGTAATATGAAACAAACTTAACATAAAAATATGATTAAACTTTACCAGGGTAAATTCACTAAATAACGTAATAATGTATTAATACGAAACAAACTTAACATAAAGATATGATTAAACTTCACCAGGGGACATTCACTAAATAACGTAATAATATTGTAATATGAAACAAACTTAACATAAAGATATGATTAAACTTCACCAGGGGACATTCACTAAATAACGTAATAATATTGTAATATGAAACAAACTTAACATAATGATATGATTAAACTTCACCAGGGGACATTCACTAAATAACGTAATAATATTGTAATATGAAACAAACTTAACATAATGATATGATTAAACTTCACCAGGGGACATTCACTAAATAACGTAATAATATTGTAATATGAAACAAACTTAACATAATGATATGATTAAACTTCACCAGGGGACATTCACTAAATAACGTAATAATATTGTAATATGAAACAAACTTAACATAATGATATGATTAAACTTCACCAGGGGACATTCACTAAATAACGTAATAATATTGTAATATGAAACAAACTTAACATAAAGATATGATTAAACTTCACCAGGGGACATTCACTAAATAACGTAATAATATTGTAATACGAAACAAACTTAACATAAAGATATGATTAAACTTCACCAGGGGACATTCACTAAATGACGTAATAATATTGTAATACGAAACAAAATTAACATAAAGATATGATTAAACTTCACCAGGGGACATTCACTAAATAACGTAATAATATTGTAATATGAAACAAACTTAACATAATGATATGATTAAACTTCACCAGGGGACATTCACTAAATAACGTAATAATATTGTAATATGAAACAAACTTAACATAATGATATGATTAAACTTCACCAGGGGACATTCACTAAATAACGTAATAATATTGTAATACAAACAAACTTAACATAATGATATGATTAAACTTCACCAGGGGACATTCACTAAATAACGTAATAATAGTGTAATACGAAACAAACTTAACATAAAGATATGATTAAACTTCACCAGGGGGACATTCACTAAATAACGTAATAATATTGTAATATGAAACAAACTTAACATAATGATATGATTAAACTTCACCAGGGGACATTCACTAAATAACGTAATAATATTGTAATATGAAACAAACTTAACATAATGATATGATTAAACTTCACCAGGGGACATTCACTAAATAACGTAATAATATTGTAATATGAAACAAACTTCACATAATGATATGATTAAACTTCACCAGGGGACATTCACTAAATAACGTAATAATATTGTAATATGAAACAAACTTAACATAATGATATGATTAAACTTCACCAGGGGACATTCACTAAATAACGTAATAATATTGTAATATGAAACAAACTTAACATAATGATATGATTAAACTTCACCAGGGGACATTCACTAAATAACGTAATAATATTGTAATACGAAACAAACTTAACATAAAGATATGATTAAACTTCACCAGGGGACATTCACTAAATAACGTAATAATATTGTAATATGAAACAAACTTAACATAAAGATATGATTAAACTTCACCAGGGGACATTCACTAAATAACGTAATAATATTGTAATATGAAACAAACTTAACATAATGATATGATTAAACTTCACCAGGGGACATTCACTAAATAACGTAATAATATTGTAATATGAAACAAACTTAACATAATGATATGATTAAACTTCACCAGGGGACATTCACTAAATAACGTAATAATATTGTAATATGAAACAAACTTAACATAATGATATGATTAAACTTCACCAGGGGACATTCACTAAATAACGTAATAATATTGTAATATGAAACAAACTTAACATAATGATATGATTAAACTTCACCAGGGGACATTCACTAAATAACGTAATAATATTGTAATATGAAACAAACTTAACATAATGATATGATTAAACTTCACCAGGGGACATTCACTAAATAACGTAATAATATTGTAATATGAAACAAACTTAACATAATGATATGATTAAACTTCACCAGGAGACATTCACTAAATAACGTAATAATATTGTAATATGAAACAAACTTAACATAATGATATGATTAAACTTCACCAGGGGACATTCACTAAATAACGTAATAATATTGTAATATGAAACAAACTTAACATAATGATATGATTAAACTTCACCAGGGGACATTCACTAAATAACGTAATAATATTGTAATATGAAACAAACTTAACATAATGATATGATTAAACTTCACCAGGGGACATTCACTAAATAACGTAATAATATTGTAATATGAAACAAACTTAACATAATGATATGATTAAACTTCACCAGGGGACATTCACTAAATAACGTAATAATATTGTAATATGAAACAAACTTAACATAATGATATGATTAAACTTCACCAGGGGACATTCACTAAATAACGTAATAATATTGTAATATGAAACAAACTTAACATAATGATATGATTAAACTTCACCAGGGGACATTCACTAAATAACGTAATAATATTGTAATATGAAACAAACTTAACATAATGATATGATTAAACTTCACCAGGGGACATTCACTAAATAACGTAATAATATTGTAATATGAAACAAACTTCACATAATGATGCCATTAAACTTCACCAGGGGACATTCACTAAATAACGTAATAATATTGTAATATTGAAACAAACTTAACATAATATGATTAAACTTCACCAGGGGACATTCACTAAATAACGTAATAATATTGTAATACGAAACAAACTTAACATAAAGATATGATTAAACTTCACCAGGGGACATTCACTAAATAACGTAATAATATTGTAATATGAAACAAACTTAACATAATGATATGATTAAACTTCACCAGGGGACATTCACTAAATAACGTAATAATATTGTAATACGAAACAAACTTAACATAAAGATATGATTAAACTTCACCAGGGGGACATTCACTAAATAACGTAATAATATTGTAATATTAAACAAACTTAACATAATGATATGATTAAACTTCACCAGGGAGACATTCACTAAATAACGTAATAATATTGTAATATGAAACAAACTTAACATAATGATATGATTAAACTTCACCAGGGGACATTCACTAAATAACGTAATAATATTGTAATATCAAAGAAACTTAACATAATGATATGATTAAACTTCACCAGGGGGACATTCACTAAATAACGTAATAATATTGTAATATGAAACAAACTTAACATAATGATGACCTTAAACTTCACCAGGGGACATTCACTAAATAACGTAATAATATTGTAATACTAAACAAACTTAACATAATGATATGATTAAACTTCACCAGGAGACATTCACTAAATAACGTAATAATATTGTAATACGAAACAAACTTAACATAAAGATATGATTAAACTTCACCAGGGGACATTCACTAAATAACGTAATAATATTGTAATAGGAAACAAACTTCACATAATGATATGATTAAACTTCACCAGGGGAGACATTCACTAAATAACGTAATAATATTGTAATACGAAACAAACTTAACATAATGATACGATTAAACTTCACCAGGGGGACATTCACTAAATAACGTAATAATATTGTAATATCAAACAAACTTCACATAATGATATGATTAAACTTCACCAGGGGTATATTCAAAAAATAACGTAATAATATTGTAATATGAAACAAACTTAACATAATGATGCCATTAAACTTCACCAGGGAGACATTCACTAAATAACGTAATAATATTGTAATATGAAACAAACTTTACATAATGATACGATTAAACTTCACCAGAGTCATTCACTAAATAACGTAATAATATTGTAATATGAAACAAACTTCACATAAAGATATGATTAAACTTCACCAGGGGACATTCACTAAATAACGTAATAATATTGTAATATGAAACAAACTTAACATAATGATGACCTTAAACTTCACCAGGGGACATTCACTAAATAACGTAATAATATTGTAAGATGAAACAAACTTAACATAACGATATGATTAAACTTCACCAGGGGACATTCACTAAATAACGTAATAATATTGTAATACGAAACAAACTTAACATAATAATACGATTAAACTTCACCAAAAGACATTCACTAAATAACGTAATAATATTGTAATATCAAACAAACTTCACATAATGATATGATTAAACTTCACCAGGGGACATTCACTAAATAACGTAATAATATTGTAATATAAAACAAACTTAACATAATAATACCATTAAACTTCACCAGGAGACATTCACTAAATAACGTAATAATATTGTAATATCAAACAAACTTAACATAATGATATGATTAAACTTCACCAGGGGACATTCACTAAATAACGTAATAATATTGTAATATGAAACAAACTTAACATAATGATGCCCTTAAACTTCACCAGGAGACATTCACTAAATAACGTAATAATATTGTAATATGAAACAAACTTCACATAATGATATCATTAAACTTCACCAGGGGACATTCACTAAATAACGTAATAATATTGTAAGATGAAACAAACTTAACATAAAGATATGATTAAACTTCACCAGGGGACATTCACTAAATAACGTAATAATATTGTAATACAGAAACAAACTTAACATAATAATACGATTAAACTTCACCAGGAGACATTCACTAAATAACGTAATAATATTGTAATATCAAACAAACTTCACATAATGATATGATTAAACTTCACCAGGGGACATTCACTAAATAACGTAATAATATTGTAAGATGAAACAAACTTAACATAACGATATGATTAAACTTCACCAGGGGTCATTCACTAAATAACGTAATAATATTGTAATATGAAACAAACTTTACATAATGATGCCATTAAACTTCACAAGGGGGACATTCACTAAATAACATAATAATATTGTAATACGAAACAAACTTAACATAAAGATATGATTAAACTTCACCAGGGGACATTCACTAAATAACGTAATAATATTGTAATACGAAACAAACTTAACATAAAGATATGATTAAACTTCAACAGTGTGACATTCACTAAATAACGTAATAATATGGTAATACAAGACAAACTTAACATGAAGATATATTTAAACTTCACCAGGTGGACATTCACTAAATAACGTAATAATATTGTAATATGAAACAAACTTAACATAAAGATATGATTAAACTTCACCAGGGGACATTCACTAAATAACGTAATAATATTGTAATATGAAACAAACTTCACATAATGATGCCATTAAACTTCACCAGGGGACATTCACTAAATAACGTACTAATATTGTAATATGAAACAAACTTAACATAATGATGCCATTAAACTTCACCAGGGGACATTCACTAAATAACGTAATAATATTGTAATATGAAACAAACTTCAAATAATGATACATTAAACTTCACCAGGGGACATTCACTAAATAACGTAATAATATTGTAATATGAAACAAACTTAACATAAAGATATGATTAAACTTCACCAGAGGGACATTCACTAAATAACGTAATAATATTGTAATACGAAACAAACTTAACATAATAATATGATTAAACTTCACCAGGGGACATTCACTAAATAACGTAATAATAGTGTAATACGAAACAAACTTAACATAAAGATATGATTAAACTTCACAAGGGGTCATTCACTAAATCACGTAATAATATTGTAATATGAAACAAACTTCACATAAGATACGATTAAACTTCACCAGGGGACATTCACTAAATAACGTAATAATATTGTAATATGAAACAAACTTAACATAAAGATATGATTAAACTTCACCAGGGGACATTCACTAAATAACGTAATAATATTGTAATATGAAACAAACTTAACATAATAATATGATTAAACTTCACCAGGGGACATTCACTAAATAACGTAATAATATTGTAATATGAAACAAACTTAACATAATGATATGATTAAACTTCACCAGGGGACATTCACTAAATAACGTAATAATATTGTAATATGAAACAAACTTAACATAAAGATATGATTAAACTTCACCAGGGGACATTCACTAAATAACGTAATAATATTGTAATATGAAACAAACTTAACATAATGATATGATTAAACTTCACCAGGGGACATTCACTAAATAACGTAATAATATTGTAATATGAAACAAACTTAACATAATGATATGATTAAACTTCACCAGGGGACATTCACTAAATAACGTAATAATATTGTAATATGAAACAAACTTAACATAATGATATGATTAAACTTCACCAGGGGACATTCACTAAATAACGTAATAATATTGTAATATTAAACTTAACATAATGATATGATTAAACTTCACCAGGGGACATTCACTAAATAACGTAATAATATTGTAATATGAAACAAACTTAACATAATGATATGATTAAACTTCACCAGGGGACATTCACTAAATAACGTAATAATATTGTAATACGAAACAAACTTAACATAAAGATATGATTAAACTTCACCAGGGGACATTCACTAAATAACGTAATAATATTGTAATACGAAACAAACTTAACATAAAGATATGATTAAACTTCACCAGGGGACATTCACTAAATAACGTAATAATATTGTAATACGAAACAAACTTAACATAAAGATATGATTAAACTTCACCAGGGGACATTCACTAAATAACGTAATAATATTGTAATATGAAACAAACTTAACATAAAGATATGATTAAACTTCACCAGGGGACATTCACTAAATAACGTAATAATATTGTAATATGAAACAAACTTAACATAATGATATGATTAAACTTCACCAGGGGACATTCACTAAATAACGTAATAATATTGTAATATGAAACAAACTTAACATAATGATATGATTAAACTTCACCAGGGGACATTCACTAAATAACGTAATAATATTGTAATATGAAACAAACTTAACATAATGATATGATTAAACTTCACCAGGGGACATTCACTAAATAACGTAATAATATTGTAATATGAAACAAACTTAACATAAAGATATGATTAAACTTCACCAGGGGACATTCACTAAATAACGTAATAATATTGTAATATGAAACAAACTTAACATAATGATATGATTAAACTTCACCAGGGGACATTCACTAAATAACGTAATAATATTGTAATATGAAACAAACTTAACATAATGATATGATTAAACTTCACCAGGGGACATTCACTAAATAACGTAATAATATTGTAATATGAAACAAACTTAACATAATAATATGATTAAACTTCACCAGGGGACATTCACTAAATAACGTAATAATATTGTAATATGAAACAAACTTCACATAATGATATGATTAAACTTCACCAGGGGACATTCACTAAATAACGTAATAATATTGTAATATGAAACAAACTTAACATAATAATATGATTAAACTTCACCAGGGGACATTCACTAAATAACGTAATAATATTGTAATATGAAACAAACTTAACATAATGATATGATTAAACTTCACCAGGGGACATTCACTAAATAACGTAATAATATTGTAATATGAAACAAACTTAACATAATGATATTAAACTTCACCAGGGGACATTACTAAATAACGTAATAATATTGTAATATGAAACAAACTTCACATAGGGATTAAACTTCACCAGGGGACATTCACTAAATAACGTAATAATATTGTAATATGAAACAAACTTAACATAAAGATATGATTAAACTTCACCAGGGGACATTCACTAAATAACGTAATAATATTGTAATATGAAACAAACTTAACATAATAATATGATTAAACTTCACCAGGGGACATTCACTAAATAACGTAATAATATTGTAATATGAAACAAACTTAACATAATGATATGATTAAACTTCACCAGGGGACATTCACTAAATAACGTAATAATATTGTAATATGAAACAAACTTAACATAATGATATGATTAAACTTCACCAGGGGACATTCACTAAATAACGTAATAATATTGTAATATGAAACAAACTTAACATAATGATGCCATTAAACTTCACCAGGGGACATTCACTAAATAACGTAATAATATTGTAATACGAAACAAACTTAACATAAAGATATGATTAAACTTCACCAGGGGACATTCACTAAATAACGTAATAATATTGTAATACGAAACAAACTTAACATAAAGATATGATTAAACTTCACCAGGGGACATTCACTAAATAACGTAATAATATTGTATATGAAACAAACTTAACATAAAGATATATTAAACTTCACCAGGGGACATTCACTAAATAACGTAATAATATTGTAATATGAAACAAACTTAACATAATGATATGATTAAACTTCACCAGGGGACATTCACTAAATAACGTAATAATATTGTAATATGAAACAAACTTAACATAATGATGCCATTAAACTTCACCAGGGACATTCACTAAATAACGTAATAATATTGTAATATGAAACAAACTTCACATAATGATATGATTAAACTTCACCAGGGGACATTCACTAAATAACGTAATAATATTGTAATATGAAACAAACTTAACATAAAGATATGATTAAACTTCACCAGGGGACATTCACTAAATAACGTAATAATATTGTAATACGAAACAAACTTAACATAATGATATGATTAAACTTCACCAGGGGACATTCACTAAATAACGTAATAATATTGTAATATGAAACAAACTTAACATAAAGATATGATTAAACTTCACCAGGGGACATTCACTAAATAACGTAATAATATTGTAATATGAAACAAACTTAACATAATGATATGATTAAACTTCACCAGGGACATTCACTAAATAACGTAATAATATTGTAATATGAAACAAACTTAACATAAAGATATGATTAAACTTCACCAGGGGACATTCACTAAATAACGTAATAATATTGTAATATGAAACAAACTTCACATAAAGATATGATTAAACTTCACCAGGGGACATTCACTAAATAACGTAATAATATTGTAATATGAAACAAACTTAACATAATGATATGATTAAACTTCACCAGGGGACATTCACTAAATAACGTAATAATATTGTAATATGAAACAAACTTAACATAATGATATGATTAAACTTCACCAGGGGACATTCACTAAATAACGTAATAATATTGTAATAAGAAACAAACTTAACATAATTATATGATTAAACTTCACCAGGGGACATTCACTAAATAACGTAATAATATTGTAATATCAAACAAACTTAACATAATGATGCCATTAAACTTCACCAGGGGTACATTCACTAAATAACGTAATAATATTCTAATACTAAACAAACTTAACATAAAGATGATTAAACTTCACCAGGGGACATTCACTAAATAACGTAATAATATTGTAATATGAAACAAACTTAACATAATGATATGATTAAACTTCACCAGGGGACATTCACTAAATAACGTAATAATATTGTAATATGAAACAAACTTAACATAATGATATGATTAAACTTCACCAGGGGACATTCACTAAATAACGTAATAATATTGTAATATGAAACAAACTTAACATAATGATATGATTAAACTTCACCAGGGGACATTCACTAAATAACGTAATAATATTGTAATATGAAACAAACTTAACATAATGATATGATTAAACTTCACCAGGGGACATTCACTAAATAACGTAATAATATTGTAATATGAAACAAACTTCACATAATGATGCCATTAAACTTCACCAGGGGTACATTCACTAAATAACGTAATAATATTGTAATACGAAACAAACTTCACATAAAGATATGATTAAACTTCACCAGGGGACATTCACTAAATAACGTAATAATATTGTAATACGAAACAAATTAACATAAAGATATGATAAAACTTCACCAGAAGGACATTCACTAAATAACGTAATAATATTGTAATACGAAACAAACTTAACATAATGATATGATTAAACTTCACCAAGGGGACATTCACTAAATAACGTAATAATAGAGCAATACGAAACAAATTTAACATAAAGATATGATTAAACTTCACAAGGGGGCATTCACTAAATAACGTAATAATATTGTAATATGAAACAAACTTCACATAAGATAGATTAAACTTCACCAGGGGACATTCACTAAATAACGTAATGATATTTTAATATGAAACAAACTTTACACAATCATACGATTAAACTTCACCAGGAGATATTCACTAAATAACGTAATAATATTGCAATATCAAACAAACTTAACATAATGATATGATTAAACTTCACCAGGGGACATTCAATAAATAACGTAATAATATTGTAATATGAAACAAACTTAACATAATGATGACCTTAAACTTCACCAGGGGGACATTCACTAAATACGTAATAATATTGTAATACTAAACAAACTTAACATAATGATATGATTAAACTTCACCAAGGAGACATTCACTAAATAACGTAATAATATTGTAATACGAAACAAACTTAACATAAAGATATGATTAAACTTCACCAGGGGGACATTCACTAAATAACGTAATAATATTGTAATACGAAACAAACTTCACATAATGATATGATTAAACTTCACCAGGAAGACATTCACTAAATAACGTAATAATATTGTAATATCAAACAAACTTAACATAAATATATGATTAAACTTCACCAGGAGACATTCACGAAATAACGTAATAATATTGTAATATCAAACAAACTTCACATAATGATATGATTAAACTTCACCAGGGGACATTCAATAAATAACGTAATAATATTGTAATATGAAACAAACTTAACATAATGATGCCCTTAAACTTCACCAGGGAGACATTCACTAAATAACGTAATAATATTGTAATATGAAAGAAACTTTACATAATGATACGATTAAACTTTACCAGAGTCATTCACTAAATAACGTAATAATATTGTAATATGAAACAAACTTCACATAAAGATATGATTAAACTTCACCAGGGGACATTCACTAAATAACGTAATAATATTGTAATATGAAACAAACTTAACATAATGATGACCTTAAACTTCACCAGGGGGACATTCACTAAATAACGTAATAATATTGTAAGATGAAACAAACTTAACATAACGATATGATTAAACTTCACCAGGGGGACATTCAATAAATAACGTAATAATATTGTAATACGAAACAAACTTAAAATAATAATACGATTAAACTTCACCAAAAGACATTCACGAAATAACGTAATAATATTCTAATATCAAACAAACTTCACATAATGATATGATTAAACTTCACCAGGGGGACATTCACTAAATAACGTAATAATATTGTAATATAAAACAAACTTAACATAATAATACCATTAAACTTCACCAGGAGACATTCACTAAATAACGTAATAATATTGTAATATCAAACAAACTTAACATAATGATATGATTAAACTTCACCAGGGGGACATTCACTAAATAACGTAATAATATTGTAATATGAAACAAACTTAACATAATGATGACCTTAAACTTCACCAGGAGACATTCACTAAATACGTAATAATATTGTAAGATTAAACAAACTTCACATAATGATATCATTAAACTTCACCAGGGGACATTCACTAAATAACGTAATAATATTGTAAGATGAAACACACTTAACATCAAGATATGATTAAACTTCACCAGGGGGACATTCACTAAATAACGTAATAATATTGTAATACGAAACAAACTTAATATAATAATACGATTAAACTTCACCAGGAGACATTCACGAAATAACGTAATAATATTGTAATATCAAACAAACTTCACATAATGATATGATTAAACTTCACCATGGGGTCATTCACTAAATAACATAATAATCTTGTGAGATGAAACAAACTTAACATAACGATATGATTAAACTTCACCAGGGGGTCATTCACTAAATAGCGTAAGAATATTGTAACATGAAACAAACTTTACATAATGATGCCATTAAACTTCACAAGGGGACATTCACTATATAACGTAATAATAGTGTAATACGAAACAAACTTAACATAAAGATATGATTAAACTTCACCATAGGGACATTCACTAAATAACGTAATAATATGGTAATACAAAACAAACTTAACATAAAGATATGATTAAACTTCACCAGGGGGACATTCACTAAATACGTAATAATAGTGTAATACGAAACAAACTTAACATAAAGATATGATTAAACTTCATAGGTGGATATTCACTAAATAACGTAATAATATTGTGAGATGAAACAAACTTAACATAAAGATATGATTAAACTTAACCAGGTGGACATTCACCAAATAACGTAATAATATTGCAATATGAAACAAACTTCACATAATTATGCCATTAATCTTCACCAGCAGGACATTCACTAAATAATGTAATAATATTGTAACATGAAACAAACTTAACATAATGATGCCATTAAACTTCACCAGGGAGACATTCACTTAATAACGTAATAATATTTTAATATGAAACAAACTTCAAATAATGATCACATTAAATTTCACCAGGAGGACATTCACTAAATAATGTAATAATATTGTAACATGAAACAAACTTAACATAAAGATATGATTAAACTTCACCAGAGGGACATTCAATAAATAACGTAATAATATTGTAATACGAGACAAACTTAAAATAATAATATGATTAAACTTCACCAGGGGGACATTCACTAAATAACGTAATAATAGTGTAATACGAAACAAACTTAACATAAAGATATGATTAAACTTCACCAGGGGACATTCACTAAATAACGTAATAATATTGTAATACGAAACAAACTTCACATAAGCATACGATTAAACTTCACCAGGGGACATTCACTAAATAACGTAATAATATTGTAATATGAAACAAACTTAACATAAAGATATGATTAAACTTCACCAGGGGACATTCACTAAATAACGTAATAATATTGTAATATGAAACAAACTTCACATAAGATACGATTAAACTTCACCAGGGGACATTCACTAAATAACGTAATAAAATTGTAATATGAAACAAACTTAACATAAAGATATGACTAAACTTCACCAGTGGGACATTCACTAAATAACGTAATAATATTGTAATATGAAACAAACTTAACATAATGATATGATTAAACTTCACCAGGGGTCATTCACTAAATAACGTAATGATATTTTAAATGAAACAAACTTAGCATAATAATACGATTAAACTTCACCAGGAGACAATCACGAAATAACGTAATAATATTGTAATATGAAACAAACTTAACATAATGATATGATTAAACTTCACCAGGGGACATTCACTAAATAACGTAATAATATTGTAATATGAAACAAACTTAACATAAAGATATGATTAAACTTCACCAGGGGACATTCACTAAATAACGTAATAATATTGTAATATGAAACAAACTTAACATAAAGATATGATTAAACTTCACCAGGGGACATTCACTAAATAACGTAATAATATTGTAATACGAAACAAACTTAACATAAAGATATGATTAAACTTCACCAGGGACATTCACTAAATAACGTAATAATATTGTAATACGAAACAAACTTAACATAAAGATATGATTAAACTTCACCAGGGGACATTCACTAAATAACGTAATAATATTGTAATATGAAACAAACTTAACATAAAGATATGATTAAACTTCACCAGGGGACATTCACTAAATAACGTAATAATATTGTAATACAAACAAACTTAACATAATGATATGATTAAACTTCACCAGGGGACATTCACTAAATAACGTAATAATATTGTAATATGAAACAAACTTAACATAAAGATATGATTAAACTTCACCAGGGGACATTCACTAAATAACGTAATAATATTGTAATATGAAACAAACTTCACATAAGATATGATTAAACTTCACCAGGGGACATTCACTAAATAACGTAATAATATTGTAATATGAAACAAACTTAACATAAAGATATGATTAAACTTCACCAGGGGACATTCACTAAATAACGTAATAATATTGTAATATGAAACAAACTTCACATAATGATATGATTAAACTTCACCAGGGGACATTCACTAAATAACGTAATAATATTGTAATATGAAACAAACTTAACATAATGATATGATTAAACTTCACCAGGGGACATTCACTAAATAACGTAATAATATTGTAATATGAAACAAACTGAACATAATTATATGATTAAACTTCACCAGGGTTCATTCACTAAATAACGTAATAATATTGTAATACGAAACAAACTTATCATAAAGATATGATTAAACTTCACCAAGGGACATTCACTAAATAACGTAATAATATTGTAATATGAAACAAACTTCACATAAGATATGATTAAACTTCACCAGGGGACATTCACTAAATAACGTAATAATATTGTAATATGAAACAAACTTAACATAATGATATGATTAAACTTCACCAGGGGACATTCACTAAATAACGTAATAATATTGTAATATGAAACAAACTTAACATAATGATATGATTAAACTTCACCAGGGGACATTCACTAAATTACGTAATAATATTATAATATTAAACAAACTTAACATAATGATGCCATTAAACTTCACCAGGGAGATATTCACTGAATAACGTAATAATATTGTAATATGAAACAAACTTAACATAATGATATGATTAAACTTCACCAGGGGACATTCACTAAATAACGTAATAATATTGTAATATGAAACAAACTTCACATAATGATATGATTAAACTTCACCAGGGGACATTCACTAAATAACGTAATAATATTGTAATACGAAACAAACTTAACATAAAGATATGATTAAACTTCACCAGGGGACATTCACTAAATAACGTAATAATATTGTAATATGAAACAAACTTAACATAAAGATATGATTAAACTTCACCAGGTGGACATTCACTAAATAACGTAATAATATTGTAATATGAAACAAACTTCACATAATATATGATTAAACTTCACCAGGGGGACATTCACTAAATAACGTAATAATATTGTAATATGAAACAAACTTAACATAATGATATGATTAAACTTCACCAGGGGACATTCACTAAATAACGTAATAATATTGTAATATGAAACAAACTTAACATAATGATATGATTAAACTTCACCAGGGGACATTCACTAAATAACGTAATAATATTGTAATATGAAACAAACTTAACATAAAGATATGATTAAACTTCACCAGGGGACATTCACTAAATAACGTAATAATATTGTAATATGAAACAAACTTAACATAATGATATGATTAAACTTCACCAGGGGACATTCACTAAATAACGTAATAATATTGTAATATGAAACAAACTTAACATAATGATATGATTAAACTTCACCAGGGGACATTCACTAAATAACGTAATAATATTGTAATATGAAACAAACTTAACATAATGATATGATTAAACTTCACCAGGGGACATTCACTAAATAACGTAATAATATTGTAATATGAAACAAACTTAACATAATGATATGATTAAACTTCACCAGGGGACATTCACTAAATAACGTAATAATATTGTAATATGAAACAAACTTAACATAATGATATGATTAAACTTCACCAGGGGGACATTCACTAAATAACGTAATAATATTGTAATATGAAACAAACTTAACATAATGATATGATTAAACTTCACCAGGGGACATTCACTAAATAACGTAATAATATTGTAATATGAAACAAACTTAACATAAAGATATGATTAAACTTCACCAGGGGACATTCACTAAATAACGTAATAATATTGTAATATGAAACAAACTTAACATAATGATATGATTAAACTTCACCAGGGGACATTCACTAAATAACGTAATAATATTGTAATATGAAACAAACTTAACATAATGATATGATTAAACTTCACCAGGGGACATTCACTAAATAACGTAATAATATTGTAATATGAAACAAACTTAACATAAAGATATGATTAAACTTCACCAGGGGACATTCACTAAATAACGTAATAATATTGTAATATGAAACAAACTTAACATAAGCATATTTAACATAAAGATTAAACTTCACCAGGGGACATTCACTAAATAACGTAATAATATTTTAATATGAAACAAACTTAACATAATATACGATTAAACTTCACCAGGAGACATTCACGAAATAACGTAATAATATTGTAATATGAAACAAACTTAACATAATGATATGATTAAACTTCACCAGGGGGACATTCAATAAATAACGTAATAATATTGTAATATGAAACAAACTTAACATAATGATGATTAAACTTCACCAGGGGACATTCACTAAATAACGTAATAATATTGTAATACAAAAAACAAACTTAACATAAAGATATGATTAAACTTCACCAGGAGACATTCACTAAATAACGTAATAATATTGTAATACGAAACAAACTTAACATGAAGATATAATTAAACTTCACCAGGGGGACATTCAGTAAATAACGTAATAATATTGTAACATGAAACAAACTTCACATAATGATACGATTAAACTTCATAAGGGGTCATTCACTAAATAACGTAATAATATTGTAATATGAAACAAACTTAACATAAATATATGATTAAACTTCACCAGGGGACATTCACTAAATAACGTAATAATATTGTAATATCAAACAAACTTCACATAATGATATGATTAAACTTCACCAGGGGACATTCACTAAATAACGTAATAATATTGTAATATGAAACAAACTTAACATAATGATGCCCTTAAACTTCACCAGGGAGACATTCACTAAATAACGTAATAATATTGTAATATGAAAGAAACTTTACATAATGATACGATTACATTTTACCAGAGTCATTCACTAAATAACGTAATAATATTGTAAGATCAAACAAACTTCACATAAAGATATGATTAAACTTCACCAGGGGACATTCACTAAATAACGTAATAATAGTGTAATATGAAACAAACTTAACATAATGATGACCTTAAACTTCACCAGGGGACATTCACTAAATAACGTAATAATATTGTAATATGAAACAAACTTAACATAACGATATGATTAAACTTCACCAGGGGACATTCACTAAATAACGTAATAATATTGTAATATGAAACAAACTTAACATAATAATACGATTAAACTTCACCAAAAGACATTCACTAAATAACGTAATAATATTGTAATATCAAACAAACTTCACATAATGATATGATTAAACTTCACCAGGGGACATTCACTAAATAACGTAATAATATTGTAATATAAAACAAACTTAACATAATAATACCATTAAACTTCACCAGGAGACATTCACTAAATAACGTAATAATATTGTAATATCAAACAAACTTAACATAATGATATGATTAAACTTCACCAGGGGACATTCACTAAATAACGTAATAATATTGTAATATGAAACAAACTTAACATAATGATGCCCTTAAACTTCACCAGGGAGTCATTCACTAAATAACGTAATAATATTGTAAGATGAAACAAACTTCACATAAAGATATGATTAAACTTCAACAGGGGGACATTCAATAAATAACGTAATAATATTGTAATATGAAACAAACTTAACATAAGATATGATTAAACTTCACAAGGGGTCATTCACTAAATAACGTAATGATATTTTAAATGAAACAAACTTAATATAATAATACGATTAAACTTCACCAGGAGTCATTCACTAAATAACGTAATAATATTGTAATATGAAACAAACTTCACATAATGATATGATTAAACTTCACCATGGGGTCATTCACTAAATAACATAATAATCTTGTGATATGAAACAAACTTAACATAATGATATGATTAAACTTCACCAGGGAGTCATTCACAAAATAGCGTAAGAATATTGTAACATGAAACAAATTTTACATAATGATGCCATTAAACTTCACAAGGGGGACATTCACTATATAACGTAATAATAGTGTAATACGAAACAAACTTAACATAAAGATATGACTAAACTTCACCAGGGGACATTCACTAAATAACGTAATAATAGTGTAATACGAAACAAACTTAACATAAAGATATGATTAAACTTCACCAGGGGACATTCACTAAATAACGTAATAATATTGTAATATGAAACAAACTTAACATAAAGATATGACTAAACTTCACCAGGGGGACATTCACTAAATAACGTAATAATATTGTAATATGAAACAAACTTAACATAATTATGCCATTAAACTTCACCAGGGGACATTCACTAAATAACGTAATAATATTGTAATATGAAACAAACTTAACATAATGATATGCCATTAAACTTCACCAGGGGACATTCACTAAATAACGTAATAATATTGTAATATGAAACAAACTTAACATAATGATACATTAAACTTCACCAGGGGACATTCACGAAATAACGTAATAATATTGTAAGATGAAACAAACTTCACATAAAGATATGATTAAACTTCACCAGAGGGACATTCAATAAATAACGTAATAATATTGTAATACGAAACAAACTTAACATAATAATATGATTAAACTTCACCAGGGGACATTCACTAAATAACGTAATAATATTGTAATACGAAACAAACTTAACATAAAGATATGATTAAACTTCACCAGGGGACATTCACTAAATAACGTAATAATATTGTAATATGAAACAAACTTCACATAAGTATACGATTAAACTTCACCAGGGGACATTCACTAAATAACGTAATAATATTGTAATATGAAACAAACTTAACATAAAGATATGATTAAACTTCACCAGGGGACATTCACTAAATAACGTAATAATATTGTAATATGAAACAAACTTAACATAAAGATATGATTAAACTTCACCAGGGGACATTCACTAAATAACGTAATAATATTGTAATACGAAACAAACTTAACATAATAATACGATTAAACTTCACCAGGAGACATTCACGAAATAACGTAATAATATTGTAATATGAAACAAACTTAACATAATGATATGATTAAACTTCACCATGGGGTCATTCACTAAATAACATAATAATCTTGTGAGATGAAACAAACTTAACATAACGATATGATTAAACTTCACCAGGGGACATTCACTAAATAACGTAATAATATTGTAATATGAAACAAACTTTACATAATGATGCCATTAAACTTCACAAGGGGGACATTCACTAAATAACGTAATAATATTGTAATACGAAACAAACTTAACATAAAGATATGACTAAACTTCACCATAGGGACATTCACTAAATAACGTAATAATAGTGTAATACGAAACAAACTTAACATAAAGATATGATTAAACTTCACCAGGGGGACATTCACTAAATAACGTAATAATATTGTAATACGAAACAAACTTAACATAAAGATATGATTAAACTTCACCAGGGACATTCACTAAATAACTAATAATAGTGTAATACGAAACAAACTTAACATGAAGATATAATTAAACTTCACCAGGGGGACATTCACTAAATACGTAATAATAGTGTAATACGAAACAAACTTAACATGGAGATATGATTAAACTTCACCAGGTGGACATTCACTAAATAACGTAATAATATTGTAATACAAGACAAACTCAACATGAAGATATAATTAAACTTCACCAGGGGGACATTCACTAAATACGTAATAATAGTGTAATACGAAACAAACTTAACATAAAGATATGATTAAACTTCACAAGGGGTCATTCACTAAATCACGTAATGATATTTTAAATGAAACAAACTTCACATAAGCATACGATTAAACTTCACCACGGGGACATTCACTAAAAAACGTAATAATATTGTAATACGAAACAAACTTCACATAAAGATCTGATTAAACTTCACAAGGGGTCATTCACTAAATAACGTAATGATATTTTAATAAGAAACAAACTTCACATAATTATATGATTAAACTTCACCAGGGTTCATTCACTAAATAACGTAATAATATTGTAATATGAAACAAACTTAACATAATGATATGACTAAACTTCACCAGGGGGACATTCACTAAATAATGTAATCATATTGTAACATAAAACAAAGTTCACATAATGATGCCATTAAACTTTACCAGTTGGACATTCACTATATAACGTAATAATATTGTAATACGAAACAAACTTATCATAAAGATATGATTAAACTTCACCAAGGGGTCATTCACTAAATAACGTAATGATATTTTAATATGAAACAAACTTCACAGAAGCATACGATTAAACTTCACCAGGGGGACATTTACCAAATAACGTAATAATATTGTAATATGAAACAAACTTAACATAATTATATGATTAAACTTCACCAGGGGGTCATTCACTAAATAACGTAATAATATTGTAATATGAAACAAACTTAACATAATGATATGACTAAACTTCACCAGGGGGACATTCACTAAATAACGTAATAATATTGTAATATTAAACAAACTTCACAACAAACTTAACATAATGATGCCATTAAACTTCACTAAATAACGTAATAATAGGAAAACAAACTTAACATAAAGATATGATTAAACTTCACCAGAAGAACATTCACTAAATAACGTAATAATATTGTAATATAAAACAAACTTCACATAATGATACGATTAAACTTCTCCAAAGTGTCATTCAATAAATAACGTAATAATATTGTAACATAATACAAACTTCACATAATGATGCCATTAACTTTACCAGGTGAACATTCACTAAATAACGTATTAATAGTGTACTACGAAACAAACTTAACATAATGATGCCATTAAACTTTACCAGGGAGACATTCACTAAATAACGTAATAATATTGTAATATGAAACAAACTTAACATAATGATGCCATTAAACTTCACTATAGAGATATTCACTGAATAACGTAATAATATTGTAATATGAAACAAACTTAACATAATGATGTGATTAAACTTCACCAGGGGGTCATTCACTAAATAGCGTAAGAATATTGTAACATGAAACAAACTTTACATAATGATGCCATTAAACTTCACAAGGGGGACATTCACTAAATAACGTAATAATATTGTAATACGAAACAAACTTAACATAATGATATGATTAAACTTCACCAAGGGGACATTCACTAAATAACGTAATAATATTGTAATATGAAACAAACTTAACATCATGATATGTTTAAACTTCACCAGGAGAACATTCACTAAATACCGTAATAATATTGTAATATGAAACAAACTTCACTTAATGATACGATTAAACTTCACCAGGGGGATATTCACTATGTGACGTAATAATATTGTAAGATGAATCAAACTTCACATAATGATACGATTAAACTTCACCAGCGGAACATTCACTAAATAACGTAATAATATTGTAATATGAAACAAACTTCACATAATGATGCCATTAAACTTCACCAGGAGGACATTCACTAAATAACGTAATAATATTGTAATATGAAACAAACTTCACATAATGATACGATTAAACTTCACCAGGGGGACATTCACTAAATAACGTAATAATATTGTAATATGAAACAAACTTCACATAATGATACGATTAAACTTCACCAGGTGGACATTCACTAAATAACGTAATAATATTGTAATATGAAACAAACTTAACATAATGATATGATTAAACTTCACCAGGGGTACATTCACTAAATAACGTAATAATATTTGTAATATGAAACAAACTTAACATAAAGATACGATTAAACTTCACCAGGGGACATTCACTAAATAACGTAATAATATTGTAATATGAAACAAACTTAACATAATGATATGATTAAACTTCACCAGGGGAATTCACAATAACGTAATAATATGTAATATGAAACAAACTTAACATAATTATATGATTAAACTTCACCAGGGACATTCAATAAATAACGTAATAATATTGTAATTTAGTCAACCTTAAAAGTATAGTTGGTTCACCCTTGAACTATAAATGAGTCAAATTGAACTATGATTAGTCGACCATTAAATTATAGTTAGTCGAGCTTTAAAAAATATAATTACTAAATCTATTAAAATATAGTTAGTCAAGCTTTTTAAAATATAATTTCTCAATTCTTAAACTATAGTTAGTCAAGCTTTAAAATATTATTACCTTAATTCTTAAATTATAGTTAGTCAAGCTTTAAAATATAATAGCTTAATTAAACATAGTATAGTTAGTCAAGGTTAAAAATATAATTACTCAATTCTTAAACTATAGTTAGTCAAGGTTTAAAATATACTTACTCAATTCTTAAAGTGTAATTAGTCAATCTATAAAACCACAATTACTCAATCTATAAATTATAATTAGTCAAAGCTTTTAAAGTATATTTAGTCAACCTTCAAACTATAATTTCTCAACCTTTAAACTGTAATTAGTCAAGCTTTTAAAGTTATAATTATTCAGGTTTTAAAGTATAATTAGTCAACCGTTGTATTATTGTAAGTTGATCCTGTGCAATTATATAAAAGTTAAACCTGGCTACTTCAACTCTCAGATCATGGTTACATAAAACCCATAACACAGATAGTTCATCCCTTGTGTCATAGTTAGTTGAACCCTTATTCCAAATGTAAAAGTAAATATTAATCACTAATTGAAAGTAGTCTTTTGAGAGAGTTAACAAATGTTTATTATTTAATCCTTAAAGTAAACATTATCTTGTAACCTTAGATCATAGTTTGACTGAAACAACACTTTACAGGCGTTACTAACTTTATAAAGAAATTACTTTTCTAGTTTAAGTTTTTCTATTCGTTACATCTGATCATTTTTTCCATTTCTCAATGTACTACTGTCGTTTCAATCAAATCCACGTAACATTATATTTAATAGAAACATGAAAAAGTATATTATTTTAAAATATCACTATGCTCTTTTTTTTGTAATTGGAGCGTTAAATTAATGATTGATCAGTAAAATATTATTTTAATACTGGTTATAAATACTGATTGATAAGTAAAATATTATTTTAAATACTGGTTAAATTATTATTTATAAATATATTTTAATACTGGTTAAATTTCATAATTCAAAAGTAAAATATTATTTTGATACTATATAAATGTTATTGATTCATAATTAAAATATTATTTTAAGTTAATCTATAAATTAGTGATTCATAAGTAAAATATTATTTTGATACTGGTTAAATTAATACTGCTAAGTAAAAATATTATTTTGGTACTGGTTAAATTAATGATTCATAAGTAAATATTATTTTAACACTGGTTAAATTACTGATTCATATAAAATATTACTTTATACTGGTTAAATTTTTATGATTCATAAGTAAAACATATTTTGATACTGGTTAAATACTGATCTATAAGTAAAACATTATTTTAAAATTGGTTAAATTACTGATATAAAGTAAAGATTAATGTATACTTGTTAAATTAGTGATTCATAAGTAAAAATATTATCTTTAACACTGGTTAAATTACTGATTTATAAGCAAAACATTATTTTAATCCCATCAAAGTATAGTGACTTTACTGCTGTACGTGTTTGTATAAGCTGTCAGTTCCAGAAGCATCAATTTAACTCAACAGATAGACAGTTCTTGTATAATGCTTACACGTGGTTACTGTTCAAGTAGCGAATCAGAAATCGGTTTTAACGTGCCAGGACTACAATCCATGGATGTTACGTCAGATTTTCTCTTCTTTTTTGCCTCTATAATCCAAAAAAGGCAGCACTTCATTTCTAGTAATGTTGTGTACTATACCAAATTGAGATATACGTATGGTAGTGGTATACAATTAGAGTTCTTATATATTTTATGTCCTTTATAAAATGTGCAGTTTGTATCCTTCTGGTGAGAATCACTTTGTTAATTATAAAACAATATAACAACAAAGTATCTATAGTATTATAATTATAGCAGTCTTAAAAATAACTAAGTATGAAAACAATAATCATAATGTAACAATATAACAGTCATTGTAATGTAACAATATAATACAAATAATAATTGTGAACAATATAACATAGTCATCGTAATGTAACAATAATATAACATAGTTATTGTAATGTAACATTTTAACACAGTAATTAATAATGAATATAACACAATCATTCTAATGTAACAATATAACACCGCCATTGTAATGTAACAATTTAGTCGTACAAATGTAATCAAAAAAGTAAATACTATAATACAGTAATCGTAATGTAACAATATATAACACAGTATCACCGTAATGTCACAGTATAACACAGTCATTGTAATATAACTATATAACAATCATCGTAATATAACAATATAACACAGTCAACGTAACAATATAACACACAAACATAATGGAAATTATATAATCATAAAAATACTTAGATTTGGCTAAACGCCAAAAATTAGGTTGGTTCAATTCTCATAGTTAGGGCTCAGTATATAATCTCATGTGGCTTTTTTTATAAGAAAAAAAACAGACACACACACTCAGTCATTGTAATGTAACAATATTATTAAGTTATTAGCTAAGACACAAAAATAAACCAAAGTCTGATATGAATATTTGGTCGTATTTTAAACATTAAAAAATTTTAAACTTTAAAAACACTGTTAGGTTTGTGTAATCTATAAAAACATAAAAAGGTTTATATAATCTATAAAACATAGTTAGGTTTGTATAATCTATAAAAACATTGTTAGGTTTATATTATCTATAAAACATGGTTAGGTTTGTATAATCTATAAAAACATAGTTAGGTTTGTATAATCTATAAAAACATAGTTATATTAATATAACCTATAAAACATAGTTAGGTATGTATAATCTATAAAAACACAGTTAGCTTTATATAATCTAAAAAACATAGTTAGGTTTGTATGATCTATAAAACATAGTTAGGTTTGTATAATCTATAAAACATAGTTAGGTTTGTATAATCTACAAAATCATA